>NC_056584.1:3289019-3570483 GCF_018340385.1 Cyprinus carpio | reverse complement strand
CGAATGTCTGCCCAATAGAGAAAACTTTTGTCAGCAAGAAAAAAAAAACATTAGAGGGAACATTGGTCCCAAGCAGGGCTCTGAACCGATTCAAGGAACGAAATCTGGAAACAAACTAAATTTTGACAGGAACAGAACCAGAAACAGAAACTAAATCAAATTTTATAGTTCCGAACAGAATCTAAAATTTGAAATGGCCATTAACCGGTTAATAACGTTATTTTATCTTTCCATTTAATATTTGAAATTTGCTGTCAACCAATCACGGATTCCAGTAGTATGGCCTGCAAATGTGACCCTGATGCATCCAGCGAGTGAAATGCCCGCTCAGCTGTGAACTCAACATATAAAAATAACAAAAACAAAACATTAGAGTTTATCCGAGGATAGTTTAATAAGAATTAAACAACACATCACACACACCCACAACTACTTCGAATAAAGAAAAAAACTGAATAAAACTATAGGCTTATATAAAAAGGAATATAGGCATAAACGCAAAATATATTTCACTTAAATCATTGACAGATTAACAAAATGAAAGACAAAAGTGTGCTGAGTTACGGTTCGTTATGACACATTCCAAAGATCTCAGAAAGGAAAATGAGACAGCAGAAAGTAGTTTTATTTATTTTGCAAAAGCTTGACAGTTTTGAATGGTCTTACTTCTATCTGTATAACCACCCAGCGTTGGTATGACCATATCTCGCCGACACCTTGTGCACACAGACACAACATATTTTTGCGACATTGCAGCCTGTTCATTATCAAAATAAAATACAGTTAAAGAAACAAATAAAAAGTTGCATTGCTCGGTTGTACAATCTGTTGCGTTCAGCGTGACCAGTGCCTCACTATGCTAATATAGCTGATGTTTTACGTTGTTGCGAGTGAAGTGCAAAGCCTTGTCTATAATAAATAATATTTTAGCATCCAGATACATCGCGAACATGTAAACATTTGGATTTGTGACGAATGAGAAAGGTAGGCATCAGTTTCACCTTAAATTAATTTGTTTTTGGATTGACATTTTTATAGCCGAAACGCATAGCCTTAACTTTAGAGGATTTGTTGTGAAGAGAAACTAATAACTGCATTTGTAATGTTTGTAAACATTTTGCTTTAGCCTAACGGTATTTTAGCCTACATTGAGCATGTTTACATGCACACCAGTAAGCTGATAACTCACAAATATCAGCTTATTAAAATAACCAGGTTTCCCCGTTTACATGCACATCAGTAACCTGAAAACGCAAGTAAGCTGCGTTTACATGACTTCATTAATAAATCAGGTTATTTCCCTTTAGTGACATCAAAATATAATCATTTGCATATCTGACTCCGATTATTCCATATGTTTGTCAGTTGTGATGTTAAATAAAGCTTGCAACATTTCAGCGCGAAATTTACAGCTCATATCATCCTCTCATGCAGTTATATAGCAGCGTTTGGACTGAACCACTTCTACTTCTGCTGCATGAGATGAGAACACTTTTATCATTTTCTGAGTCATGAAAGAGTCTGCTTTTGGGATATTATTTCCTTCTTTCTTTACTGCAAAACTTTTGCTCTGTCTGGATGCGCTTAAATTTGCACTGATACATTCCTTTCACGTATCACACGTGAACTTCAATAAGCCGACAGAAAGCGGGTTATTGTGATAACATGACATGCAAAATCGGGGTAAGAGGCAAAAAACTACCTGTGTCGACCAGTTTATGTTTATGCCGTTTATGAGTTTACTCTGATAAAAGAAAACGGGTTACCGCGTTTACATGAGCACGTGCATTTTTGGCTTAAGCATAATCGGCTTAAGAACGTGCAAGTATGTAATAGGGCTAATAAAATGCGATGTGAGCCTATACGCGACTTATGTTTTTTTCACTATCAAAGTGCAATCTTATAGAAGTAGCGTTTTGTTTTAACAGTGCAGCAAACATTTTTAAATATCTTAAAAATACTTTAATGTCTTTAAAGTGTTGATACATTTTTTATTTTGTTTAGTAGCCTACTGTACATTTGGCTAAAATCTAGAAAAGATGAAAGTGTATTGGCTGTGAATACTAGATTTCTTGCTTTTTAAAATTTTCTTATTGAGTAAAGAAAATGCTGTACTTTATTATTATTATTATTTTGATTATGATTATTAGGTCTAGTATAGGCAAAGAAAGTTGTTTTTAAAAAATAACGTTATTAACCAGTATTTTTTTCAAACCGAACTGATTTCAGATTGATAATAATACAGAGGAATGCAGGAACAGAAACGTTAAAATATTGATTCTGCTCGTAGTGAACCAATTGAATAATATATATATATATATATATATATATATATATATATCTATATATATATATATTTTTTTTTTTTTTTTTTTCAAGCCCTGGTCCCAACTGCCTTAAGATCATTGAAAAGTTCCTCCCGTGTTCTGGGCTGATCCCTCACCTTTCTCATGACCATCCTTACCCCATGAAGTGAGATCTTGCATGGAGCTCCAGACCGAGGGCGATTGATGGTTATTTTGTATTTCGTCCATTTCCAAATAATTGCACCTACTTTTGTCTTCTTTTCACCAAGCTTCTTGCTGACGGTCTTGTAGCTCATTCCAGCCTTGTGCAGGTCTACACTCTCGTCCCTGACATCCTTTACAGCTCTTTAGCTCTTTAGGCCGGTTGGATTAGTGGCTAAAATTTTTACTTGCCCTGCCAATATTTGCACTGGCCCTGCCACAAAAAATAAAATAGTTTGTGTTTATCATTGTTTTTACCAATGTTGTCTTTTATTCTAATAGATAACCTTATATGACACCAAAATTTTAGATACCAATTAAATTGTACAAATCTTGATTCCAATTTCAATACCACAGCAAAAACTACAAGACTAACAAATATAAAGTTGGTAACACTTTACAAAAGGAAACACATTCACTATTAACTAAGAGTGTTCCCTGAACAAACTCCTAATTTGCTGCTTATTAATAGTAAGTAGTTTAATGTTCTTTAATGTTATCTATAGTTTTTTGTGGCCCCCCTTTTTTTTTTTTTTTTTGAAGTATCGGTTCAGGCACTGTTTAGGCACCGGTACCATTTTAAAAGTATCGATATGGCACCGGTATTGTAAAAACCCAATGGATACCCAACCCTAGATGCGGCAGTTTCATGCCACGCCCCGCTGCACTAAAAGTCTGTCTACACTTGAAGCGACAAAGAAACAGTTGCAAATCATCTGAACGTAGTGTCAGTACAGTTCGTCATAAATAGAACGAGGGATCAGTTTACTGATGGGGATCATGTCGCGATGCATCGCATCGCGTCGTATCCAGTGTAGACAACATCACTGGGTTCTATTGTCTTTTGTCGGATTGCGCCTCTCACATCTGGTGTAGACATGGTGTGAGTTTTTTTTTAATGGGTTGTTATAGCCTTGCTTGTTTTTAATGTTTTTATGAAATATCTGTATTGACTGCATGATCATGTCATCGAATTATTTACTGCCATGCGAGCCACAAAGTAAAGTTTGGCGAGCCGCATGAGGCACGCGAGCCGTGCAGAGAGTAACACTGATCTAAAGAGTCCAGAGATTTGTACTGCAGTGTTTTTTTCACGACTGAGTGAAAAACCTAGGACTAGTTCGCAAAAGTAGTATTTATATTCATAAGCTCAAATATTTAACAAACAACTGATTAACAGCAGTGGTTCTTGAGGCAAAATTGTTCTTTATGAGGATATCTATGAAATTATATGAATATTGTGAGGATGTGTGAAACCACATTATTACAGAATTGTAAAACTCATTAGCACCACCTAGTGGTTGATTTCTTTCAAAATTCTTACAGACGTTTAGGACCAAAAGTCGAATATGCCCACCAAGTTTTGTTCCAATCAGCCTCGTTAACCTTGTCTAATATGTGCTCAAACTTCATTGGCCAATAGCGGCCATGTTTTTTGACATACGCAAATATACTCAAAGACCCTTGTGGCACTTTGGACCAAGACACTGCAAGCCAATTTTTATGTTGACTGGATAAATGTTTGCTTATAGCCATTTTTATGTTTTCCATCTTATAACAACACCAAGTGGCCAAGCTCTGCAATTCGTTTCCATGTGATCTCAGACTGAGCTCTTACATAAGTGTTCTGAGAGAGAAGATATCTCATTCCAACTCTTTTTTTTTTTTTTTTTTGGTAATTATTGATATTCACTCCAGAGGATCTTTATGCACTGGTTTGGTTCCGATCGGGCGAAACACCTAGGACAAGTTCACAAAAGCACTTTAACACCTAATAATAAAAATCCAGACAATTACAATAGGGTTTCAGCAATATGTGCTTGGACCCCTAATAAAAATACAATAGGGTTTCAGCACTACATGCTTGAACCCATAATAAAAATCCTTATAATTACAATAGGGTTTCAGCACTATGTGCTTGAACCCCTGATAATAATAAGAATCTTAACAATTTCAATAGGGTTTCTGTGCTTTGTGCTTGAACCTCTAAAAAAAACATACAATTACAATAGGGTTTCAGCGATTTGCGTTTGAACCCCTAATTAATTGATTGCTAAGTGGTATAGGATAATGACGTAATTTCATTGATGTAATATCCTGCATGGGACCTCTATGTCAGTGCTAGATAAAGTGTAATGTTGAGAATGCTTACAAGACCCAGAGAGCTCTCACTTATTTGAACTGTAAATTACCTATCTGAACCTGCATGCACATTGCTTGTGTCTGGCCCTAATCAGAGAACAGAATCCTATTGTAACCAGTCTTTGTAATGGTCTTTCTTTTTAAAGAGTAGCAATAATATCAACAAATATTCATAGAAATGAAGAGTCCTATTCCTGCCTAACCATGTTGCAAAATTGAGGTTATTGTATACTAAGATACAGTATACAACAAATGGAGGCATCTCCTACATGTTAATCAGAGTATTCGTCTTAACCAGCTTGGAAAATTTACATTTTTCACTTGTTCTTTTTTTTTTCTTTCCAGGTATATATATATATATATATATATATATATATATATATATATTTTTTTTTTTTTTTTTAAATAAAGAATTTTAATGTGGTACAATCTGGAACAGAAAATTTATGTAGATTTGTGCATTATTTACTGTAAAGTTTTAAATAATAAAAAAAGGCATATGTGGGTCAAAGACAAGACGTCACCATTTTGGTGTCCGCATCAAATTAAATTAAGAAATGTCATTTAAAATACATAAAAATATCTTAAATGCAAGTAAATTTTCTACTTTCGTATTTCAAATAACTTTTGAGACAAAAAAATGTCAAAATATGGGGCAAATATTGTTCCAAAGTGTAAAATTGTCATTTAGTGTAATGGTCTGGACTTTGATTTTACCATTACATCTTTAAATAAACATATAAACTGCCAAGTTAAAAATAAAACTATAAAATATAAAAATATATTTGTTGTTTTTGGCATTTTCAAGTGAGTGTTGGCTGTGTTATATTAAAAGGACTATGTCTTATTGTTTTTTAAAAGTATTTAAATAACATGTGGACTTTTGTCCCAATAATGCAGTTTATCAGAGATCATTCAGTGTAACAGGAATAAGAAGCTATTCTGAAATCATAAAAAAAATGATCTGAAGTGCCTGGAACTGAAACTGAGTCTGTGGCATCATCAAATGGCTCCTCAAAGACTGTGTGGTGCTGCAGAAAAGTGAGATTATTGCTCTTAAATACTTGATAATTTCATTTTTTCATGGTGTGGTAACATACAGTAGGTTACAAAACACGTTATTCAGTGAAATGCCAAAAAACACTTTTATTTTTAGATTAAAAAAAAATAAATAAATAAGTAGATGTTGTGAATAATTGTGGTTATCTTTACTGGTCAAGCTCACTGTTTGAAATAGGTGGCCATTTGGTTGCCTGCAATATAAGCTGAAGTAAAAGTTTCATCATTCAGGGTAATGGTTTGGTCATGCAGTGTAATGCAAATTTTGTTACACCACAGTGTCATCCATTACACTGAATGACAGTATCACTGTATAAATAACAATTTTAGCATCTTATTGATATTACAGATAAATGAGAAATGTTTAGTATTGACAAGTATGTTTTAATCTTTATAAATATTAATATTTGAATGCATTTTGGTATTGTTTAGTTTGTGTTATTGATTAATTATAGACACCCATGAACAGAGGGAGACACTAGGCACTGTAAAAAGCCAAAAAGCTAATAAAGTAAGAGTGGACCCAGTAGCTCAGGTGGCACTCTTAAAGCCTGTTCACACCAAGATCAATAAATAACTATAACAGTAACTGTGCTAGCCTCCACACCAATGAACGATAGCCCTGTTCATTCTAAGCATGTGCTGCAGGTTTGCTGTCTACAACTTAAAGTTGAATGGATTCTGATTGGCTGCAGTGCTTTTATCATTATCAGCTGGAATAAAAAAAAAATTCCAACAATATAAAAGAGATTCCAACAATATTGTTTCTCTTTGCAGTAATCGTTAGTTGAGGTTTGGAATCTGCTATTCTTTTATAGAATTTTTATTTTTTAATGATTTTTTTTTTCTTTATCATTATCATACTTGGTGTGAATGTGCATTTTGCCAGGAAAAGAGAAGTATTTTGAGGATTGCAATTGTTGGAATAATAGCTTGCCAATATTTTTGGGCAGAGAGTCCCCCCTCTCTCTACAGTATGTCACAAGTTGAAGAGAGATCACTGAGCAGAGTGAACCCTAACCCAAATATTAATCCCAATAATGTCATTTGTTGGCATACAGAAAGTATTAATAAATGTGGCTGCAAGCAGCAATTTTAAGGCCGAGGAAGTTAGAAACAACCTAAGAAAGTGACAAGCTAAGCAAGCATAGCAGGGGAGCATCAGTAAAATGCTTATTATAATTTAACATTTGCTTCTGCAGTCATTTACTCAGGGATATTATTAAAACTAATTTAATGACAGATTAATACTAAAACATTTCAGTTATGGGAACAATAGCAATATTATCTCTCTTTTTGGCAAATCGTCATTCAGATTAACAAACTATGGTCATTCAGAGTAGCAGATATATTTATGTAAAAATTAAACAATATACTTATTCTGACCTGTACATATTAAAAAAAAAAAAAATTTAATTGCTGGAAATCCATTTATCCTTTGCTGAAACATCTGCGTCGTCATGGAGAGCACAGGTCATCGTTGCTTAGCAGTGGCAGACGCCACGGGATCACAAGTTCCTGACTGCTTTGGAAGGGAGGAGAAAGCAGCACAGCTTGTGTTTTACACATTTTTAGATGTGACATGGCCCCTAAAAATCCTTAAATGGATTTGAATTATAGAAATGTCATTGTGTGTTATGTGTATATGACAGGAGAAAGAGATGGGTCTTTAATTTAGATTTAAATTGACAGAGTGTCTGCCTCCTGAACATTTAGGTAGATTTATCTGTTTAAACAGTTAGGTAGATTGTTGGTCACTAAATAGGAAAAACATCTACCGCCCACAGTTGATTTTGATATTCTAGACATTATCAGATCACAGCAGACATGAAGGACTATAATGCGATAAGAGCTCGCTCAAGTACTGAGGTGCTAGGGCTGGGTGATAAAACGATAATGATAATTATTTAAAATTATTTTTTCTCGATAAAGCAATATGAAGAGTTTGATAAATGTTCAATATAATGTTTATTTATAATGTTTCAGACAAAAGCAGAACGAAACAGCGCTACTCATTTAAACCACATGGACCATTTATTTGCACGGCTCAAAGTTCAAACGGCAGCGCAGAGCAAGCTTACTAAAGAACACAAATGACTGTTAAACCAGTTTAGAGCCAGATGAAACAGCGCTGAAGACTTTAAATCTACAAATTGCCGTCATTTACCATGGATTTACCATATTAACACTAACTGCACCATTGTATTGAGGCAGAAATGTGAGATATTTCATGTTGAATTTTATTATATTATTAACATAGACGTGTATTTACTGTATTAAAGGAGTAATTGAAAATAATTATAGTATTTTTTTAATTAAGATATAGAATTTGTGCATTTATACTAAATGTATTTTTCATACAAATAACTTTACTTAGAAACCATAGTTACATAGTTACGTTTTTACCATGGTGTTGAGGTGCTGAATGTGTGGTTTTATCTTTGGTTATCATGAGATAAATGTATGCTACTATGGAAGACCATTGGTTAATTTTAATAAAACTCAGTCAGAATAATTAAATTTCACCATATAAAAACGAGGTTGTTACATCTGCATTCTAACTCAAGCTACTACTGTCGACAAAAATACATAATATTATTAATATTAAAGCCTGCTCTGCAAACTGTGCTGAAAATATGCGCAATCAAAGTCAGGAACACAAACCTGTTTCATGATTTGAAACAATATCACTCAGTAGAACATGCAGATACTAAGAAATTAATTTTTCTATATTGACATTTATTTTAAGGAAAAATGATTGGAAAAGTGTAACAAATTCAAAACTGTGACGTGTTTGTCTGCCTTTAAATCTGCCTTTAGACTTGAAAGAAATAAAGATTTTACATCTATTGTGATAATTATCGATATCGACTGATATGAAAAATTTTATCGTTTATTTTTTTTTTTTTTGCCCATATCGCCCAGCCCTGAGGAGCTAAACCATTCTGGGCTTTATAAGTACTTTTACAAACTTATGACGGTCAGATAAGTATGATTTGAACCATGCAAGCAATTTCCACTAATGCCAGCATAATTTTCTAGTCTATTCAAAAGAATGTTGTGGTGGATAGTGATGAACTATGAGAACTAGTGGTGAACTCTGCTCGGAAGACAAGAGCAGGTCATTTGTAACTCTGATGAGAGCAGTCTCTATGATGCAGTCTAAATCCTGACTGGAAATCCTCACAGATACCATTTTTCTCTAAGAAGGAACATAGTTGTGAGGATGCTGCCTTTTCTAGTATCTTTGACAGAAAAGGGAGATTTGAAATCGGTCTGTAATTAATTCTCTAGGATTAAGTTGTGTTTTTTTACTGAGAGGCTTAATAACAGACAGTTGTATGGCATTTCAGTGTGATATTTACAGCACATTAAAATGAACTTTGAATGTTATGAGTCTTTCAGTGCTGTGCTCATTCCCAGCAGCCTGAGCTGTGTGTGGGTGTGTAAGTGTATTCATACAGAGTGGCGTCAGAGTACAATCAGTAGTCTGCAGGAGTGATACGATCAGTTCAGGCCTTTTCATAAGAGTACATTATAAATACATGAAATGCATACAGCAGTGTCAGAGGCATTCAGGGTGGTGACTGTGAGAAAGAGCTTTGGAGAAAGAGCTGCAGTTTTGTTCCAGTTCCACTGAACAGTACTTGAATCCAGTGTTAAAACTGGCCTTTTTAGTCTGTACTGTAGGTAAAAGTGACAAATCCTGGTTTAGCTGCAATCTCCAGAAACTATATCAACTATATCAAAGAGAAAATTAATGCAAAATTGAATATTTATTTATTTAGCATAAAGAATGACATAGTTATGTGACTTATTTATTGAATAATACAATTAATAATGTTTCATATTATTATTATTATTATTATTATTATTATTATTATTATTATTATTTTATACATTTTTATTGTGTTGTATTGTATTTATTTTCAATATAAATGTAATCATAATAATATTTTATTTTTATTTTTTTCAGTTGCAGTGGATCCTAATGGATGGAGATGTGCACGATGGTGTGATGGACTTAGCAGCCTGTGAAGTCAGCCACTGCACAGACAGATTGCCTGCATGCTGCGTGTGAACCTTTTGCTGTGCAACGCACACGGGCACACACACACACACACACACACACACTGGCCATAAAACTAAAGTGACCAACAGTCCTCTTACAGATCAGACTACTGGTAAGTTCATACTGTTTTGTGCTCATGTCATTATGAAGGTGTGTTAGTACCTGAAAACGAGTTGAAGTGTGTCTTTTTGTCTAGAGGAATGTGTATGTTTTCTTTTGTAGCAATTTTATGGCTTTGAATGAAAGCTGGAAAAGAGTGGGCATTTGCAGTAGGCACTTTTGTGTGTCTAAGTGTGTGTGCTCTTGCAAATGTATCACTGCACTGCACACATGCCACATGGCTCTCTATCCTTGTCCCATCCATCATTAGCTGTGCAGAGGGTCAAATGGACAACAAAGGTGAGCCTTCTGTATCTTATTACTCTGTACGCTCCAGTGCCTGGAACTTTGTCATTCGACTCTCTGTTCATCCCGTGTTTATACAGAATCAAGCACCCTCCATGTGGTCTGCAGCCTAGACCTGCCTCCCCATGATGCCCTCCTGCAGTTGCTTTGAGATCCATCTCTATTACCTTGATTTGGATATAATACACTAAATTCTAGTGTAATTCTACTTATTATGAAAACATGTGCTTCTCATGGAAATAGGCCATAATGGTGACTGTGCGTCATACAAAATTGTGGTCAACTGTTTTCTTCATAAACAGGAGGCAGATATCTGACTGATAAGAGTTATTTTTTCTCAAAACACACCACAAAGACTGCACAGCTGTGTTTTTAGACTAAGATAAGCTCAGTGCATATGTGTATGACTGTTTGAGTGCCCTGGCACATCGATATGGTGCAGAAGTTTTGCAGTCAGTGGAAACATCTGTGTTTGTTCAGTGTTCAGCACTGTGTGTTGGGAGGAAATTATCTCACGCTAAATGTAATTACTGTACGCGCTATCTACTCAGCATGGCTCCCATCTTTGTCAAAAAGCGGCTCTATAATTAGAACAGGGATCATTACCGACACTTTTAGATTTTTATCTGAAGGTGGAGCAGTTCTGACATACACCTGCTTTAAAAATGCCTTTGTGTGTGTGAGCGGTTGTGACCATATGCTTAAGTTGTGCAGTTTGTGTCTCTTGACCTATTATTGGAATTGTGTATACCAGGAAATCTTTTTGTCAGGCTTTCAGTTCTGGTTTGGTGGTCTCAGGGTATCTTTTTTTTTAACAAGGTGGTAAACTCAATCAGTCACTTTCACACCAGCTCTGACTGTTGATAAGAATATGTGTATGAGCGTATGTTAGAACAGAAGGGAGGCTCACAGAGGTTGGGGGGTTTAGCTCCCATCAGGGGAAGTGTGGCTATTTTTACCTCATAGGAAGTGTATGTCTGTGTGCCAAAATTAGCTGCAACCTTGCTTCTTGTGGAGTGGTGTCGCGAATGCTTGGAGAGATTGGAGAGCCAAGACCGACAACTCTGGGGCTCTTCGTAGAGGTAGAGGAAGGAGCTTAGAGCACAATGTTATTTTAACCTTTCTATCGGTCACTTCCTGTGTGTCACCCATGTCCACCCCCTCTCCGTTTCTCTGTCCACTTCTTCAAATGGACCAGCATCACCTTACAGTGCCTGTACCTCAAGGACATATGTCAGTGGCTACGAGTGCTCCTAATGTGGTCCTTGGCAGACTGGGATTGTGGGATGAAGACAGAGGACACCAGCCAGAAGATTCAAAAACTGGGCAAAGATAGCTCACACTTCTCTGCAATGTGTAGTTCAGCATCATGTCAGAAGGAGGGAGCAGGTTACAGAATGAAAAGATTATCCGCTGTGTGTCATACAATACAGAGCTGAAGATGATTCAATAGGAAAGGTCTCCTACAGAGAACACCTCTGTTTTCTGAAGAGCACACACACACCAACCCACACATACATAGTCACTTTGTGTATAGTGTGGCATGCCAGTGCAATAGCTACCCACACGGTCAAAAATCCATTCATAAAACCTCTGCTCCTCCCTGCTTATGCACCTCAGAGAAAATCACTGTTGCAGTACTGCAAGCATACAGTAAATCAACAACAACAAAAAAACTCAAATGATTTTTCAGTAACTGTTGAAATTCTTATATGTTTTATCTCTCTCCTTTTATGTCTCTATCACCCTCACTTTCTGTCAGTTGTCTGTCTGCTCACCTGGCTTGGTTTGTCTCCAATGACCTGGTTTAACTCAGTCGAGTAATCACAGAGCCCATGAGCTCGTCCTTGTGTATTTGACACTCATGCATACTTACAGTGCTGCTTTTGCCTGTAAACTTAAACAGTCAAAAATATAGCTGCAAGCAGCGATGACGGGACCAAGCCCCCGGTGCAGGCCCGGTTCTTGAAGGCTATAGAATGGTGGGCTGGCAGATATCCTGGGTGGGCATTTTTTTTAGTCGTAATAATCATCACATAGTCTAGAAGATGTTTATACTGTACATATTGATATATTAACTATATTATATGTACACTGAAAAAGCTTTCATGGGCAGCCTAGAATATCATGCACTTTTTTTCCTTTATTGAATAGTAAAAAAAAATTCTACACTGGTGACTCTTTTCAACTAACTTTTTTATTTAAACCAAACAAGGCTGTAATCATATCTAGAACATTAGAGGGGCCAATTGTTTTGAGGAAAATATAAAGACCAGAGCACTATGGTAATAGTATTTATTTAAAGAAACTAACTAAATAAAGAATTTAAATGGATTTACGGGAATAAATTAAAAGAAGAAAAAGGACAGAATTTTTATAATGCACCCATTTTTTTAAGAATTATTAATTACATGAATCAATAAAATTACAAACTTAAAATATGCACCCATTCAATTTCAGGTGTAGACCTATTGTTGAAAATGCAAAACAGAAAAATGCTATTCTCATCATAATCAATTATAAATCGCAGACATACTTTCCATTCAAAACTGTGGAATTTATCAAAAAAAGTCCAATAGTTTGCATCAATGGATATTGTTGGTCGTAACGTTTCTTAAACAGTGGAGCCGACTGTTGCAGCGACCGCAACTTTCATCCCACAAGCTCTTTACTTACTTTCAGCATTAACAGCAATCCAAAAGGGGCTAGGCTTTCAACTGAACTGTATAGCCTACATGCATTTTAGATGCTTATATTATGCTCTTGCCCCGTCCATGCACGTTATTGTTTGAGCAGGTTTTTTAAAACATTAAAACTGCTCAGGTAATTTCAGTGATAGACTATGATACATGTTCATGTAGCCTATTAAACTCCCCGTAACTCACAAACTTCCGTAATAGCGCTCAAATATTTTCTGCCCCCCATTTTCATTTCTTGTCATGCCTCTGCTTTTCTGCAACAGACTGAAGCTCCACGTGAATTCAGCAAGCCTTGCATTTAGCTAATAAAAGAAAAATGCTGCAATTATTCTGGTGTTATTTTATTATTGGTTGGGGCAATCTCCAACTATATCTTTAACTTCTTAAAATACAGTCCACTTCAGATTGGTTTTTAATCACTGTATAAAAAAAACAGTTAACAGGAACAATATTTAAGTCGCATTCATAAATCTTAATGTTAAGTTCAAAATTTACTAATAAATTAATTAAAATTTAAAGTTGTATCTGTTAACAATAATATACTGTGAACTAACATGAACATTGTTAACTAACATAAAGTTTAGTAAATAATTTAAAAATATATTGTTCATTGTTAGTTCATGTTAGTTAATGCATTAACTAATGTTAACAAATGAGACCTTATTTGTAAAGTATTACCAAAAACTTGTAATGATCTATAAAGCTCTCTCTCTCTCTCTCTCTCTCTCTCTCTCTCTCTCTCTCTCTCTCTCACACTTCCGGTGTGACTGTTGCGCGAGGGTGTGGGTGCGTGGAGCAGAGCGGTTTGCGTGAGTAAATTGTGGAAGGAGCCTTTTCTTTAGGTTTAATAATATCTCCTTATTTTTATTTATATTTCTTTATTTTTTTATTTTTTTTTCACTTATTTATAGTTATTAGGGTTAGGTTAGTTTTTTGTTTTGTTTGTTTTTTTCTCCCCCTGACTTCGGTCAGAGAGGGAGGATTTTGCAGAGATGGCAGATCTCTCACAGTTAACCATCAAACATGGTTGCAAGTGTATGATGCCTGAGGCCGCGGTGTCAGTGGAGGATTGTCTGATAGCTGTGAGAGTGGCGATCGTGGCGCAAATATCGAATCTGCCTCCCGTATGAACAAAGCAATTGTGTTTTTTTTCTCAGTGAAAGACACATGGTGAACGAATTGGTTGAAACAGGGTTGATAATCAAAGACATCTTTGTGCCTGTTTTGCCTTTGTCAAGCCCAGCCAAGAAAGTAATTTTATCAAACGTACCACCGTTTGTAAAAAATGAAAAACTAGAGCAAATACTCCAGAGGTATGGAAAAAATAGTAAGTCCAATTAAAATGATTCCTCTTGGATGTAAAAGTCCGGAGATTAGACACGTCATGTCGTTTCGGCGTCAGGCTTTAATGATTCTGAATTCTCAGAGTGATCCATTAAATCTGTCAGCGAAGTTGAGTATTGAGGGAAAGGATTACACGGTATTTATAAGTTCAGAGTCAATGAAGTGCTTTATTTGCGGTGATTTTGGACATGTCAGACAAACTTGCCCGAAGCGAGATAAACCAGTTCCGGCTCTGGAGAACATTGAGAGGGCGGCCAGCGCGGATGATGCTGTGACCGCTGGGGCGTCAGAACCGCAGCCGGACGGAGCGATCTCTGCGCCCGGTGATCTGCCCGAGGGGACTGGGGTGCTGGAGGCCTCTGGAGACGGCCCGAAGGAGGCTGTTGAGGAGGAAGCCGGGTCCGAGTCATGCTCCCACCGAAACGCAGCCGGAGACGAGCTCGGGACAGGTGGGTTTGCAGCCCATGGCCCGAAACTGATTTGGTTTGCGATGGAGGACAGGCGCAGCCTGATAAAATGGAGAGTGATACTTCTACTGAGGAATTGTTTAAACAGGGTAAAGATGACATTTCATCTCATGCCTCGTTGGATTTAATGGATGACTCTGAAAATGAGCATGATGATACGGATTTAATGAGTAATTATGGGGAAGATTCGGAGCTCATCTCTGGAGGTAAGATCAAACTTTATTCACTTCAGAAGATTAATCACTTTTTGGATACTACAAAAGGACTACGTAAACCGAGAATTGATTCATTTTTCCCTGATGTAAAATTTTTTTTATTGTCCGGCTCCTTGGCCATGAAGAAGGCTTATTTGGATGAGCTTGATAAACCAAAAACGGTACCGTTTCAAGAAACTTCTTTTTAGCACCGTTAGAAGTTCTTTGAAATTGCAAAGTAAAAAATGAGTATAGTTTGGTTGTCAAATAATCCCTGTTGAGTCTTTTTATTGTGTGGTTATCTTTTACTCTTTTTTCATGGCACCTTTGAAATTTAGCTCAGTAAATATAAATGGGTGTCGTGGGCTTTGAAGAGGACTAGTGGAACGTATACTTTTTTTATAAAAAATACAAACATCATTAAACAACATCAAACACACAAGGATTATAAAAATCAAATCCAGTGGCAGAGTGGGTGGAATGGACAGGTTGTTTTTGAGTCATGGTTCAAGTAACAGTGCAGGAGTGGCTATTCTTCTTGGAGCTGACTTTAAGGAACAAAATGTGAGCGTTTTTTGATGTTCTACCAGGTAGAATGCAGAGAGTAGATGTTGCATTACATGGGCTCGACTTTTCACTTTTCAATGTATATGCCCCCAATATTGGGTCGGAACGTATACTTTTCTTTGAAAAACTTCATACAGCATTAAACAGTGTCCCACAGGGTAGGATTATTGTTTTGGCTGGAGATTTTAACTGCACTTTACATCACACAGTGGACAGAAATCATGAAGAACCTCATAGGCCGTCAGCAGAAGTTTTTAGAAAATTGATAATTTATCATGATCTCGTGGATGTTTGGAGAGAAGCCTTTCCTGATGTAAAACAATATACGTGGACAAAAGTAAATTCAAATAGGGTTTCTGCAGCAAGACTTGACAGAATTTATGTTTCAAAGAAGTTTTTGTGAAAAGTTTATTGATAGTTCTATTATTCCTACTCCTTTCTCAGACCATCATTATGGTGTCTGGCAATAACACTTCTGCACAGAGCACATTTAAATGCCCCTACTGGCGCTTTAAGGCAATAGCTTTTGCAGGATCAAACTTTGTGCACTCTTTTCACTTTTCTGGGAGAGGTGGAGAGAGAGTAAGTCTCAGTATAAATCCCCTGAGTCAGTGGTGGGATATTTAGTAAAGTTCAAGTTAAGATGTTTTGCCAGAAGTATACTGCACATAATAAATCCTCTTGGAAGCAAAATGAGACAATTTGAACAGGACATTTTGCAGCTGACATTGAACAATATGATGGAAGTACTGTTTAGTTTTGGAAACTAGGAAAATTCTTCTCCACAATCTCCTGTGAAAGAAAGCAAAAGAGACGCTGGTTCGGGCAGGTTTACATCCTTTAATTGCATGGATGCCCCCTAATTGCTCAAGCACTGCTTTTTTATGAAACCTTTACAAAGCAGAGCCATGTGATGGAGAAATAGCAGAAACACTTATCCAGAATTTACCCTCATCTGATGGAGAGTGATACGGCCAAGCTTGATCAGACTTTGCACTTAAGTGAATTGACTGCTGCTATTACAGAGATAGGTCTGCTGGAAAGGCTCCAGGATTGGATGGCTTAACGGCAGAATTTTATAAACTGTTTTGGTCAGTGATTGGAGAAGACTTGTTCAGTGCTCAGTTTTCTTAGAGTGCTTTGAAAGAGGCACCTTACCGCTGAGTTTGCGAAGAGCACTTATCACCTTGCTACCCAAGAAGGGTGAGCTGGCGGACATAATAAACTGGGCGTCCATTGTCCTTTGGCTTGGAGTGGATTATAAGATTCTGTCAAAAAGCATTAACTAATAGATTAAAACTCCATATATCGACATAATTCACGCAGACCCATTCATTTTTGTATTCCAAAACGCACAAATATATTTGATAAATTTGTTTCGCTGCTTAGTCGTGAGTTTGATCTCATTTGCCAGAGACAATAATGTTAATGTGGGCTTTTTATCTTTAGATCAAGAGAAAATCTTTTGATCGTGTGGATCATGAGTTTCTTTTTAAATGTTTTGAAGCTTTCGGTTTTGGTTCTGTTTTTAGTTCTTATGTTAAATATATTGTACACTGCCTATATTTATAGTTTCTTAAAAATAAGTAGTTCACTTACAAGACCTTTTTTCAGTTGGCAGAGGCATACGGCAGGGTTGCAGTATGTCAGGTATTTTATATGCCATAGCCATTGAACCATTGCTAACTGTACTGAGGCTCAACTTTGTGGAGTTTCAACGGCGGGCCGTTTTGAATCAGAGATGGTACCCCGTTAAACTCAGTGCTTATGCTGACGATGTCACTGTCATAATAAGATCCAATGAAGATGTGTGCAAGCTGGAAGTGGCTCTTGACATGTATCAAAAGAGCCTCCTCAGCTCGAGTTAACTGGGGAAAAAGTGCATCGTTGTTAATAGGAAGGGCCAATGGGAGGAAGAAGGTAGGCCTGTTCCTAAACTTCCTCAGCGCTGCCCCTGGAGTTCAGAGGGGTTTAAAGTGCTGGGGGTCTTTCTTGGAACAGAGCAATACATGCAGAAAAACTGGGAAGGCGTTTATGAAAAGGTGGCTGGTCATTTACAGAAATGGAGATGGATTCTCCCACAATTGTCATACAGAGGAAGAGTTCTTGTTGTTAACAATCTAGCAGCATCTATGCTGTGGCATCGCATGACTGTTATCGACCCCCCGAAAGAACTACTACAAAACTACAGAAGGACTTTGTGGATTTTTTTTGGGATGGTTTTCACTGGCTTCCTTCAGGAATCCTATATTTGCCAGTAAATGAAGGAGGTCAAGGGCTGATTGAATTATCAGCTAAAATCAGAGCCATGAGACTAAAATCTGCACAAAGGCTGCTTTTTTCTAGAGATTTTATCCCTTGGGTGTCGTTTGGACTAACTTTACTAAGATCCCTTTGTAGTAGTGATCTTGATAAGCAACTGTTTTTGATGTCACCGTTTATTGAAAATGTCACATTTGGTGCAAATTTTTATGCATCGGTTTTGAAATCTTGGGAAATGTTTTAAGCTGCATAGGTCTGAAAATGATCATTATGGTTTGAATGAACCACTGTTTTTTAAATCCTTTTTTAGGAAATGTTTGCGTGGCTAATAGTATAGTTAAGTTATGCATGAAGAAAGGTTTTACCAAAGTGGGGCACTTGATTAATGTAGAATCAAAAGAGTGGAGGTCAGCAGAAGATATTGCCCAGTCAGGTTGATTTGAGGTCTGTGAGAGGGAGGGTGGTAGAGTGGCTGATTTCAGGGTTGAAAGCTGCTCTTTCGTTCCCTCTTTTTGCAGTTTGTAGAGCTTTCTCTAGAGGGTGGGCCTATACATCTTGATTTTCCTGAATTAGGTGTGTGCCCTGGAGTTCGTCCTGAAACCAGCCAGGTTGGAAAGCTGCTAAATTTTGAGAGATTAAAAGGGCTACTTTTTCATTCTGTGGGGAAAAAAGACATGTATCAGGCCTGTGTAAAAACAGCGTATTTTAAGGATCTTCATGACAGAATTGATACAAAATGGAGAGAAAAGCTCACAGTTGCAGATGATATTTCTCCTTCTTGGAGACTCTTTTATAAAAGTCCCCTTCCAAAGCGTTCAGGGGGATTTGCAATGGAGAATAGTACATTGTGTGATAGCCACTAATGCTTTTGTGTCCAAACTCAACTTGAATGTTCTGCCCTTGTGTCATGCCTGTAATAGTCATGAAACGGTTTTTCATGTTTTTATTGAATGTCCAATACCCAATAAAATCAAGTAATTAAATTTGAAAACAGTTCTCAGCAGCAAGTTTTCACAACCCTATTTAAAAATGGACCTAGACATCCATCTTGTAATTATATTTTATATTAAAATTATATTTATTTCTTACCAGTAGCTACTATCTGCATATTTTTTTCTTCCTTACACACATGGCATCATTTGAAGAATATAATACAATGTGTTTTTTTTCCATGAGAAATTTATTATTTCACATAGAAATAAATGATACATAATAATCTTTTTAGAAGATATGAGATACTCCCTGTTTCCCTTTTTTATGTCATTATTTTCATGGCAACCCTCGTCATGGCAAAACAGTTTACAGTCTTCAGTCTTCAGCATCTTGGCTTCAAGTTGACAAAGTTTAGTGTGCATCGCATGATTCTCCTAGGAGGGGTACTGAAAATTCCAGAGCCTGATTTAAAAAAAAAAAAAAATCAAGTTTTTTGGCTTGCTGAGAACAATATATGAAACGAGTTTGGTGACTGTAGGAAAACCTAAACCCCCCCACTTTATTCAAAAGGAGGTGCAAAGGACCTGCTCCACACCCACTCATGAGCTTTTGCCAGTGTCTAACTATTAATAATACTGATGTGTGTGACGAGTTTCTTGAAATTTTTAAAATGTTAAGTGTCGTAGAAGAATATTAAAGTTGCCATGCCAACAGTATTTAAGATATCGATAATCCCTTTTCCATGTTTATTTGTGTGAAACAGCACAGAATTATATTTTATGATGGAATTGGTCAAATTTGAACATAACCTTTTTTTTCTCTTTTTTTCAAATAGCAAAGTATACCAAATCATATTTTTAAAGCCTTGTTATAAATTAATCCTCCTATCCACGAATACTCAAGTGTAAACTTAAAATATTATATAGATATAAATATATTGTTTATGGATAAATATATAGATTTGGTTAGATTGATCTTATTTTACATCTGAATGAATGAATGAATGAATGAATGATGCATTTATATAGTGCTTTACTGTGTATTGTTGTACACCCAAAGCGCTTTACAATCATGTGGGGGGGTCTCCTCTCCTCAACCAGCACCAGTGGGCAGCATCCACTTGGATGATGTGACGGCAGCCACAGGACAACGGCGCCAGTGCACTCATCACACACCAGCTACAGGTGGAGAGGAGAGAGAGACAGAGCCAATCAGGTGGCTGGAGATTATTAGGAGGCCATGATTGACAAAGGCCAAGGGGGCAATTTGGCCAGGACACCGGGGTTACACCCCTACATCTAAACTTTTGTGATACATTTCTGGAAAAAACTGTCAGTTTCCAGTTCCTTTCACTTCCTGTAAAACTCTTCACAGCTCAGAGCTTCTTTTTACTTGATTTATCCTTGTTTCATTGTGCCTTGCTGCCTCTGGTGGCAGTTCTCTGAGCTGCAGTAGTCATCATTAACAACTGCACAAATCACAGAGGCTATGGTCAAGCAGTATCGTATTTTTAGGTCAAGTATTTCTATAGCACTTTACAATACAGATGTTCACAGTGATGTTATCAGTCCTATTTGTAGTGCTAAAGGCAGTTCAAATATTGCTTGGTTATAAAAGAAATTGACTTTCACATTTTCACATTGCTGACATAATTTCCCTTAAATCTCTCTCAACTGAATTAAAAATCTCTCAGCTCTCAATTTTGAGATTGAGTTTGTATGAATAACCACAGTCAACAAGTAGTTAGTATGTTACCCTGTTGACATGAGGCATTCTTTGCAGGTTTTTCATTGCTCCTAGTCACTAATGTTAGTAACAACCTTTCTCAGGTCAGGAACAAACACAGGGCTCTGGACCGTGTAATCATTTACAACAGAAAAAAAAAAAAAAATTACTTTTAAGTAGCATTTTAAAACCATACTGATTTTATTTATGCTCAGAAAGTTCATTTGCCATAGTAACTTCTTTTTGATCTGTTAAGATCACCTCATATAGGTCAGTCACTTTGTCTCACTGCCCTCAAGCATGATACAGCTGGGTGCCCTCACTCCGGCCTCAGTGGATTTGTCTGATGAGCCCAGGATACACCTGGGTCACCCTGTCCCCTCCACTCTTCACTAGAGATCAGTAATCCTCTCGCCTTGCATCCCCTCTTAAACCACACCTGTCAAACACACACACACACACACACACACACACACACACACACACACACACACACACACACACACACACACACACACACACTTTGTGTGGGAATTGTGGGGACATTCCATAGGCGTGATGGTTTTTATACTTTACAAACTGTATTTGCTATTGCCCTACACCAACCCTACACCTAACACTACCCCTTACAGGAAACTTTGTGCATTTTTACTTTCTCAAAAAAACTCATTCTGTATGGTTTATAAGCGTTTTGGAAAAATGGGGACATGGGTTATGTCCTCATAAGTCACCCTCTCATTGTACTACCTGTGTCACACCCATGTCATTATACAAAGTTGTGTCCTGATATGTCACAAAAACACACACACACACACACACACACACACACACACACACACACACACACACACACACACACACACACACACCACACACACACACACACACACACACACACACTGCCTTGATTCCAATCTGGCTCACATGGCTGCACAGGGCTTCCTAGAAAGATGCCACAAAAGCAGAGATTAGTCAGCCTGCACACACACTCACAAATATTTATCCTGTGCTGAGTCTGAAATCGCTCATTCGTTCACTCATTCACTCATTCACTAATCCCTATAGTATGGCAGTTGAGTGGACTATATCAGAAAGGAGTGAACGAAATAAGGGAACGGATTCGGACGGTGACCTGTTTTTATACAGTCTATGACGGTGATGTAGACACTGCGTGTGAGACTTGGAGCGGTTGCAAAAACATTGTCACATATGCACTTTTATATTACATGTAAATAATATTAATACCAATAACACTCAAAAGCCTACTTTATTGTAATTACACCTCCCCGTAAGCTTTGGGTTTTCATTGATGGTATATTATTTATTTGTTTTGTAATGCTTTTATGTTCATAATCATATTATTAAAATACTGAGAACAAAAATAAACACACATTAACACGTTCATAATTTTATGTAATTATATTTTTTTAATATCCTGAAACTCCCGAGCAGCGTAGATAAGATATCAGGTAAGATAATGGTCATAGAGCGCCCTCAGGCCACCGTTAATTTTACATCAGAATGAATACGCTACAGGTGATTTACGAACATTTTTAAATTAGCCACCAAATTATCATCATTTTTGTAAGTTAACAATGATGCCACCTCAGTAAATTAGTAAAATATTAAACTGAGTTATTAACTACATAATATATTTTAATATGAATGATGTATGAAATAAATGTTAAAACGGAAATAATAAAGATGTAAACGGCATTCCTCATTCAAACTCGCTCGCTCCCGCTCTCTCTTCCAGCTCGTCGCTACTCCGCATTGGATTGTGGGAAATAGTGCTTCAGCGACTGTACATCAGTTGTACACTTGAAATCAGAATGCATTGTGGTTAAAAAGTAGTGAACGAATGTACGGAATGAAGTCGTTCACTCAGAATTCGGACAGCACTACAAAATGGCTGACACCCGATATAGTGCACTATATAGTGGATAGGGAGTGGTTTCGGACACAGCACTGGATTCTCACCCTATGCACCCCTGTCTGTGGCTAAAGGTAACTGTAAAAGCTTAATGGACCTTGTTAGGACTATGCTAGGTTGCAGGAATTCTTTTTTTATTCGTTCCCTGGGTGCCTTTTTCATTATACTTTTCTTGTTTTAAGAATGGATTTCATACCATAATGACCTGGTTTTAGTGCATCAGAGAAACGAAGAAGAGCTGCTGTAGCATCAAGTTTTCGGCATGTCTAAAATAGCCCTGACTATGAAACCAGACCAATATCAGTTCATCAAAACTAAAATAGATTAAAATTAAGAAATCAAAATAATCAATGCAGCCTTAGTGTCCACACATCTGACATGTTTACATGTTAGCTTATCCACATTGTGTGCACAAACAGACAGTCAAAAAGTGCCAGCAGAGAAGTGCAAAGAGTCTTTGCAAATGGTCACTTGGAATCATATAATAACTATTGACCATGCCAAAAGAGTTGAAAGGAAAAGTTTTGAGTGGGGAAAAGAAGGGTTAAATTTTGGCTTTACTGGCAGAGGGATACAGTGAGCATCAGGTTGCTTCCATCTAGGGCTGCTCCCTAATAGTCGACTAACCGTAAGTCGATGATAAGAGGGTTAGTTAAAATTTTATTAGTCGCTGAAAAAAATCCATAGGAATGGCGAAATCACATAGTCCGTGACGGACAGATTATTAACATCTGGTCTATGTGGTAATTACAGTACATCGAACATCCAAACTTTTGTTTCATTCATCAAACTCAAATGTGGCTTATCATCTGAAACACGCGAGTAGTAGCAACATTACATGGCTGCTCGCTCTAACGTTAACCTAGAAAAAATGTGTGCTATTCAAGTGTTTGTGCAGAGTGTGGAAGATGAATAGTAGCGCGCTCACTCAGGATTCACGGGGGTCCTTATCTTAAAATGTCTAAAATGTACTTGTATCAAATTTAAGGTAGAGTCATAAAAAAGTCTTAAATTGTACAAGGAAGTCTTCATTATGATTTCAAGAGGTCTTAAATTTGGGTACAGATCAGATTTACGATACAGCTTAATGTGATGATTAAACTTCAAAAGGCTATGATTTTATTAAATAAATATGAGCGCTGCAGGTTTCAAAGTCTGGTGCTGCGCTGCTTTTGTGTTCTGCCAAACTTCATCCATTAAGATTTATGGAGGCCAAACGCTCCTGTGAACCTTCAACACAGCAGAATTTTTTTGTAGTCTTCCCCAGATCTGTCTCAACACAATCCTGTCTCAACTCTGCAGGCCTTTCCTTTGACCTCATGGCTTAGTTTTTGTTCTGACATCCATTTTAGCTGTTAAACTTTATATAGACAGGTGTGTGTGCCTTTCAAAATCATGTCCAATCAACTGAATTTGCATTTTAACTCCAGTCGGAGTATAGATGCATCTCAAAGATGATCCAGTGAAACTGGAATGCCTCCTGATCTAAAATTCAAGTGTCAAAGCAAATGGGGGAAAAAGACTTGTGCTGTCATTTTTTTTTTCAGTGTTTTTTTAATAAATTTGCAAAGTTGTGATTGATAAATCCAGTTTTTGCTTTGGCATTTGGTGAGTGGGGTTGTAGATTTATGTGGATTTTTTTTTTTTTTAAGCTGTTTAACATAACACAACATAACAAAAATGTGAAAAAAAGTGTGACAGTGGTATGAAGACTTTCTATAATCACTGTATGTACCTGTTGGTAAGCAACACTTAATTATTGTCCTAACCATCTCTTTACCCACAACAAATACTACTAAACAATTATGTATTTTTTTTATTGTAATCACTTCATTATTGTTCTACCAGCTCCTAACCTAAACATGCCCATTGGTAACCCTCTTGAATTATTTAACCTAATTTATTTCAATATATTCTATATATATATATATATATATATATATATATATTATAAACTTAAAGTGCAGTAAACTGTAAAACAATTGCGGCACAAATTAGTGTGATTATTAGTACTTTAATAAATGTAAAATAATTTGAATACAATACTAATTTACAACATCCAGCAGCACAATGAACTGTTTTGCACAGCTAAATAGGCCAAATGGAGATTGCTGACACCCCCTCAAACACTGATGTTCACACTTGTACTTACATTAAAAATAAGATGGAAAGATAAAAAAATAATAGTTTCTATAGATCTAATCTTTGCATCAGTTTATTTGATGTTTGAATCAGGTCTCCTCTGTTGAAAGAGAATTGGCTAGTTGGCGCTGTCCCAAAAAATAGGGGTCATAGTAATGCGGTCCTAGAACTGCAGCGCCCATCCATTATTGCAGGAACGTTGGGTTGTTTTTTGTTCAGACTAATGTTGAAAATTGACCCATGTTTTTACCCTGCAAACACATAAGAAGATAATTTGTTATAAAAATCTAAACAGTAAAATGTTTGTTATTTAATTAATATAATAATTTATTGATAATAATTGTTTAAATATAATAATTAATACTTTCGACTCATCCATTTTCTTAAAAATGGTTTAAAGGCTGAAATGTGAACTGTATCATTTTATAAAACTTTTTGTTTTTGTGAAAAGTTGTATCTGAATTGTAAATCATGCTTTTTACAGTTTCATAGTTTTAACCATAGACATCACCCTGCAGGTCTTAAAAAAAGGTCCTAAAAAGTCTTAAATTACAGCTTAAAAATCCTGCAGCAACCCTCTCACTGCATGACAGTTAACTTGGAGGCACCAGTACGATCATTTGCGTTTAACTTTAACACTCTGTAATTTTTGCTCATACAGAGTAATACATCTTTTATTTGTAAAAGGTTTACTTTTATTTGTGTGCACTCACAACAACAAAATATTGTGCTTTTTGTAAAAGAATGAAATCAAACCGTGTGCTTTCTGTGAACTTGCACACATAAAAAAAATAAACTAACTGAAACTCTGTGCTTGTCTCACAGACATGAAAAAATATATCTATAGAAAGTGTGGTATAGAAATATCTACTTTTAAATGAACCAATTCAAATGGGAAACAAATATTTTCAGATTATGTAATCCAAATGAAATGAGGCAGTGTCATCAACTTCAACACTGCAGCCAAAAATACAAAAAAACACTAGTTTATCAATAAATTATTATAATGTTAAGGCAGTCTTGTTGCTGTTTTTTCATTCATAATCATTAGTTCTGCCGGTGTGCTGAGGCAGGTTTTATGCGTGTCCTTGAGCACTGATAGGCTATAGGCAATTAAATGCTCACTATTATTAATTATATAGTTTATTAATGTAATAGTGTGATTAGTCAACTGATTGCAAAAAAAGAAAGACTACTAGTCGATTAGAAAAATATTTAGTCAAGGGCAGCCCTACTTCCATGTGGTTCATAAGAACAAGGACAAGCTGCAGACATTGGGGACAACAAAGGCGCAGACTGGCAGAGGGCAAAAACAACTCTCCATTGACCGGATGACCGCCAACTCATTCATATGTCACTCAACAACCGTAGGATGACATTGAGACCTACAGAAAGAATGGCAAATGGCAGCTAGCATGAAAAAGCTAGAAAATAAGCCCTTAAACAATCTCCTAGGGGCAGAGCTGAAGTCATGCAAAGCTAGAAAAAAAACAAAACAAAACAAAAAAACTATGAGAAATAGAGGTTGAGTCACAGGCTGAGGTTTGCAAAAGACCATAAGAATATTAACATCTCAAATTAGTCCAATATTCAGATCTGAACAACACCTGGTCATCTAATGATTAGACAGAGATCTGGAGAGGCCTACAAGCCACAGTGTCTTGCACCCACTGTGAAATTTGTTGGAGAATCGGCGATGATCTTGGTGTGCATCAGCAAGGCTGGAATCATGCACATTCATCTTTGTGAAGGGCACATGAATCAAGCCACATAAAAGGTTGTCCTGGAAGAAAACTTGGTTCCTTCTGCTCTGACAGTGTTCCCCATATCTGAGGATTGTTTTTTCTAGCAGGACAGTGCTTTCATGCCACACAGCCCAGGACAATCAGGGGGTGCATGGAGGTCCACCAGATCAAGACAGATTCTCCACCAAATTTCACAGTTGTTGGAGGCACTGTGGCTTGGCCAGCCAAATTTCTTGACTTGAACCCCATCGAAAACCTCTGGAATTTAGTCAAGAGGAAGATGGATAATCACAAGCCATCAAGCAAAGCTGAGCTGCTTGATTTTTTTTTCCGCCAGGAGTCACCTAACAGTAATGTGAAAGAGTGGTGGAGAGCATGCCAAAACGCATGAGAGCTGTTATTGAAAATCAGGCTTATTCCACAAAATATTGATTTCTAAACTCTTCCTAAGTTGAAACATTAGTATTGTTGTTCTGCCACCTCAATGCATCTTGCATATGTTGACAATCAACAGGCTGAAGCAGTTACTCAGTTCACTTTGTTTAATGGATGACTCTAAGTAGGTTAAAACTGAAAATAACAAAATTTGAATTTAAGTACATTAAAAAAATAAATACACAAGCACGTATGAAATAACAGTGCGTACAAGTTTGCATATGAAATAAACTACTGTAACATCTGAAATCTCCACATTTCGAACTGTATGCTGAATAAATTGCATTATATTGAGCCAAATAAAATTATTAACAATATGTAGCTGCAACATAGGTAACACATCTGAGTGTAACACAGTTAACACATGGAGACACACATCTGTATAAAGATTCACATGAAAGTTTACACTTTACACAAATACTATCACATATAGTTGAATTACTTTTGACATAAACTCACATAACAATACTTCCAAAAGACAAGAAATATAGCAGATGGCGTAAGATGAAAAGAACCACAATAACAGGGTGCTCTCTTCCATGCAATAGACTGAAGCTGGTCCTACGTTGATGGCATCCTCAGCAAGTTGTAAAACTTTTAAAGGAGACATATTATGCCCCTTTTTACAATATGTAATATAAGTCTCTGGTGTCCCCAGAATGTGTCTGTGAAGTTTCAGCTCAAAATACTCCACAGATCATTTATTATATCATTTTGAAAATGCCTATTTTGAGTGGAAGCAGAAACACGCTGTTTTTTAGGCCTGTGTCTTTAAATGCAAATGAGCTGCTGCTCTCCACCTTCTTTTCCAGAACAGAGCTAAGCCATTATAGCTCTGACCTGTTAAAAACATCTGTTTTGGTTCTGATTATTATGTTTATCGTGCTGAAATCATGTGTTTTAAACCGTGTGAGTTTAAACTTCTGATATACGGTTTTCTAAATGCACACACCCAAAGCACACGGACAGAAAGCGGCTGTCACAGGCATGTGAGTACTCAACTAAGTTCTCATTCACACACAAGTTTATGTTAAAAACACACACGAGTTACAAAAAACAGTCAGTTATGTCTGTGAAGGTAAACTGCTGGGAAACAAATTGCATGTTTATTTTAGATCTGTGTGGCAGCAGCAATATACAGTAAATAAATCAACTGCTCTCTTGTCTCCTCTTGAGGCTGGGACTCTAAACAGTGTGTTCTGTTCTCGTCTATGCAGCCAAAGGCAGAACAGTTAGCATATTTTTCTCAAACCTTCACCCATGGCATTAGAACTGGTACACCGTTGTTCCTTGCAAAAATCAAAATGATGGCTCCATGGGTATAAACCTACAGATTAAGGGGTTGGTAATATTATAATGAGATCCCTTTGCCACGTCACCAAGGGAGCGAAATCTGCTGTGCTTTTTTTTCTCAGACGATTGCAGAAAAATGGATATCAAAACAAAGTTACTGGGTAAATATTGGTTGGTAGATAGTACTTAAAACCTAGAAAAGTCAGATTTTCATGATATGTCACCTTTAACCTGTTAATCTGCACCCTCATTATGGGACTCACAGTTGAAAATGCCCTACCTAACTTAAAATTGCAACAGTTCCTGACTTCAGTGTGCTACACACACAATTGCATGAATGGTGTTTTTGGAAAGAAGACCCTTTGGGCTTTACTATCCATCATCCAGAGCTGATAATGCTCAAAAAGATAAAAAGTTATAGACACTGAAGTGCCTTGAATTTTTTTTTTTTTTTTTTTTCATATAAAAATACATGAAACCAGTCCTGGAGCAATCCAGAAAAGTAATGGGTTGAAAGTCACATGTCTCATGAGTTTCTATTTCAAATCTGAAAAAAATACCATGTAAAATTAGATTTCTGCAACCATTTTTATGAGACTATGTCTAGTCCCCCATCCCTCCCCCACCCCTTTTTGAAGAAAAATATTTACCAAATGTATTGAAGGGTTCTACAAACTATTTTAGTCATTAAACATACCACTGCATAGTTTTTCAATTATAAAACAACAGAAAGAATCTTAGACATTGTATAAGTGATTTATTTGAGCACTAGAAAAATACAATAAAAATAATTTGAGTAATAAAAGAAAAAAAAAGATTCAACTATGTATGCCATTTACAGTACATCATGAGATTGCTAAATACAGCATTCACACTGATAGATGCTCATATAGTCAATAATCATGCTGATGGCCGTACATACAGATGGTAATCATACAGATGCGCCATATAGTCAATAATCACACTCTATTCATATAGACCTCATTCACACTTATAGCTGTGATTACACAGTAATTACACACTGATGTGCGCTCTAACAGATGGTAATCATTCAGATACAGCCTCATTCCCCACAAAACACACACACACATATATGTAAAATGTTGAAGAAGAAGAAAAAAGAAAGAATTATTTGTGCAAAAAGCCGATCGTTAAGATACGCCCCATCAGATGACAGGTGCGTCACAACGTGCATCACGAGCGCCAGAATTCAAATAAACAATATTCCGCATATCTTTGACTTTTTTTTTAGTGGATGGTCTCATTCTGTTTTTGACTCTGTATGCTACAAAACCATGCTGTTTTTTACTACCAAGACGCAGTTTTTTGAGTGTAAGTTATTCCATAATGGATACAAACAATACTGTCCCCGAAGAACTGAGATGTAAACAAAGGATTTACCATCCATATTACAACGTTATTGCTTCATTGGACTAAAAGTGCTCTTTGTTGTTCAGTGAACCCTTACCTTTCTATCTAAACCGGGATTTACAGCTCTGGATGTGTTTATGACTTATTACGATGAATCTGGTACGTACTGCGTTTTGATTATGCTTGTTTTGATGTGTACTGCTTACACAAATTTAGCAAATACATTACTTATAAGCTTTCCATTGAAAAACAGCGATCTGTCGTCGGTGCTTGAGGCTTAGACCTTTATAATGATATATAGTTTGTAAAGATTAATTTTGTTCCGTTTCATTTAATCTATTTGTAAACATTGACACATGCAAACAAAGAGTGTTCAGTGCGCTGGTGTCCAGGTGTGGTTTAACAGGTTAAAAGAGACAGCATATATTACTTTAATGTCATACATGACAACACACTCCCTGTCTGGTATTGCGAGATACCAAACCTACTGCTAATAAACCAGTCTCTGAATTAGTTTAAAGGAATGAGCATCACCACTTCAGTTATGGGTGAGATGAAAAATTTTGACTCTTGACTCCATGACCTTAATCTCCACCTTTCGTATCCTTCCATCTTCACTTGGATGACACTCTAGTGATGCACCCCAGGGGCCACTGGTTACATTTGAACTGATGATCTTTCATAAAAAACTACACTGCCCTCTGTGATGTGTTGCCTTTTCAATTGCCACTTCTTCCTAGATTGCAATGTGAAGAGATATCGTTTTCATCACCTGTCCCAGAAGGTGAATGCCAGATTTTGGACCTGCTTCCATTGCTTTCTGTAAAAAGGTTGGCATGATCAAACTCCCAGGGTGGACAAGGATAAAGACCATACTTATGAGTGAGTAACTAGGGGGTAAATATGAGAGGATCCTCAGGGTCCATAGAAACCATTACCAATGGTCTGGAATTTATTATCACCGTCACCTCTGCCATGAATATTGTGAGTACCTCATGTATGATTCTTGATGGTCCCTGCTGCAGCATCATTGAGTCCAAGATCTTCAGAGTTATCCCAATCATTTGCTCCCACACTCCACCCATGTGGGAAGCATGAAGAGGGTTGAAGATCCAAGAACATCCTTGTTCTGCAAGAAATCTTGTTACCTTAGCTGCATTCAAGTTAAAAGGGATGTCCAGTTTTCTGCACGCTCCACTGCACAAAATCTGTCTCTCAATCTGAGTTATCTGTTTTACTGGATAACAAATGACAATGAAGCATCTCAAGGCATTTATGAAACAAGATGTGTCCATAGACTGCATTACCTCAATATGGACAGCTCTGATGGTTAAACAGGTGAAACAACACTGCCCATCTCTTGCTTTTCATGAGTCATCCTCTTGTACAGTGGGCAGAAATGGTCCAAGGACCAAATACATCAGTCCCTACTTAAGTAAAGGGGGGTTCATTGCTGACTCTGTCCATGGGCAAATCGGCCATCTTCTGTGTTTTACTTTGTTCACACAATTTTTTGCAACTCGTACATCCATAGATAAGGGAACAAATGCATCTTTTGGCTCCCATGATCCAAAAGCCTGCCATACGAATGTAAACCGATTGTGTAATCCCTTTATACAAACCTTCCAACATCTGCTCCGAACTCAGACTTTCACTGCTTGTCTGAGGCCATAAATCGCAATAGCAGGAGAAGGACTGTTCCCGAATATATGGACCGTCATCCTGTATTCACTGACGCTTCAAATGTACATTGTTCAGTGAAACCCCCATTGTATTGATAGCTGGAATTGAAGACCACCTGGAACTGTTCTGGCTTCTCTGGGTGATAAAACTCCAAAAAGTGGCAAATACAAACACTCATCCTGCTGCTTAAGTGGTAGGGCAATCTCTGCATTACCTTTTGTCAGTATCTTTTCCATGAATGCAAAGAAATGTTCTTTCATGATAGGTTTCTTGGAAAAGGACCTCTGTAGAGATCTGAATTGATTTAAATCCTGTGTCTTGTTGTTTGGTAGGCGTCACTTCTGAGGTTTAAATGGAAGGGGGACCAGCTATTCCTTTCATCTTTGTAGAAACCTCCCTTCATTATATGGAGGAAAGTCAAATCTCCGACAGACAGAGGTAACTTTTCATCATCCTTTGTTCTCTTGAAGACATCCCATTCTACATTATGTCCATCCCATACAGGCCTCTTCACAGCAGCCATAGCTTGAAGACTTTCTCTCTTTGATGTGATAAGTGTTAGGACATGGCTCGAAAAGCGATTGGCGACCACTATCCAAGGTGTTGGTGAAAAGAACATTGACTCGCTCAGGCTTGTGCACCTTGCCTAGACAGACGTTGCCCACTATGACCCAACCAATGTCTAACTTCAGAGCATAAGGAGCTTTGCTGTGTCCATTACTGTACTCCATCACTTTCTGTACCTTTATTATGTCTCTTCCCAACAGCATCCTGATTGGAACTTCTGGGTCAATACCCTTCAGATGAGGATGATGAAGAACAACTTATAAGCAATCATCTGTGATGTCGTCAAACTCTATTAAAAGGTTGGTTCTCCCAAAAATGAAAATTAGTCCATAAATTACTCAACTTCAAGTGATCGTATGTGTACATGACTTAATTCTTTCAGATGAATCCACTCAATGGGTGTGTGCATGCATCAGTCCAAAATAAGTTAAATAGAAAGCGCCCATCCATAAAAAAAATTGTCTCACACGGCTCTGGGGGGTGAACAAAGGCCTTCTGTAGCAAATCGATGCATTTTTGTAAGAAAAATATCCATATTCAGAACATAATAATCACTTTAATGTAGCTTGCTCTCACTGTTGTACACAGAAGCAGTTCCGGGCGGATGACATATAGCATTGGTTCCCAACCTGGGGTCCGCTTATCAGTTTGGACCAGTGCAGCGTGAGCCGATCGTGATCATACGACGCTGTTACTACACAGCGCTAATAAGAGATCCAGTAAAGAAAGCATTTGAATTTGCCACAGAAGTAATAACATCGCTGCGAGATCTAGAGAGAAACATTCACATTTCTCCGTTATTAACGGATCAAACAGCGCGTGGAAACACATTGTGCCGCGAATGAACTATCCAGTGTCCAGATCTGCAACATTCACCATGGATTTACTGTAGTAACACTAACTGCAACCATGAAAGTTTGGCAGGAATAGTAGTCTATAATGCCTTCAAGTAACATTACGTCGGTTTTATTTTGACATTATGAATACAATTGCTGCCCACAAATGTTAATCTGAAATAAAATAAACCTTGGTTTATAACTACTACAATATTTCATTTTTTCCAAGAAAGCTGTTTTGTTTTATATGCTCATAAGAAGAATCAATTATAGCTCCAGAATTACTCAAAGTAAAAAATATCACACTTTATTATGTTAGTTTTAATATAAAAAAAAAAAAAATCAAGGAAATTTCTCTGGAATTTTTTTCTTTTTGCTGTATCAAAACGTACCGAACCGTACCGTGAAACAAGTGAATCGTATCGAACCGAACCGTGAATTTTTGTGAACCGTTACACCACCTTATATATATTATATATATATATATATATATATATATATATATATATATATATATACTATTATATATATATATATAGATATATATACAGTACAGACCAAAAGTTTGGAAACATTACTATTTTTAATGTTTTTGAAAGAAGTTTCTTCTGCTCATCAAGCCTGCATTTATTTGATCAAAAATACAGAAAAAAATTTAATATTGTGATATATCATTACAATTTAAAATAATTGTTTTTAAATTTATTATACTTTAAATTATCATTTATTTCTGTGATGCAAAGCTGAATTTTTGAAATTTAGGATCATTATCACATGATCCTTTAGAAATCATTCTAATATGATTGATTCATTATCAAAGTTTGAAACAGTTCTCCTGCTTAAGATTTTTTGCAGAACATGTGATACTTTTTTAGGATACTTTGATGAATAAAAAGTAAAAAAAAATAAAAATAAAAAAAGAAGATATGTTTTTAAAATATAAATATTTTGTAATAACAATATACACTACTGGTCAGTAATTTTGGGGTCAGTAATTTTTTTTCTTTCTTTTTTTTTAAAATAAAACAATACTTTTATTCAGCAAGGATGTGTTAAATTAATAAAAAGTGATAGTAAAGAAAATATATTAGAGTATATATTATTAGAATTTTTTTTTTATTTTGAATAAATGCAGTTCTTTTTAACCTTTTATTCATCAAAAATATTAGACAGCAGAACTGTTTCCAACACTCATAATAAATCAGAATATTAGAATGATTTCTAAATGATCATGTGATAGACTGGATGTTACATGTGACACACTGAAGGCTGGAGTAATGATGCTGAAAACATCAGCTTTGCATCACAGGAATAAATTATTCTTTTAAAGTCTATTCAAATAGAAAACTATTACTTTAAGTTGTAATAATATTTCACAATATTACTGTTTTTTCTGTATTTTTGATCAAATAAATGCAGGCTTGATGAGCATAAGAAACTTCTTTTTAAAAACATTAAAAATAGTAATGTTTCCAAACTTTTGGTCTGTACTGTATATATAGATATTAGTGCTGGGAAAAATATTAATTGCATCCAAAATAAAAGTTTGTGTTTGCATAATATATTGTGTGTACTGTGTATAATTATTTTGTATATAAATACACGCATATGCATGTATTAATTAAATTTTTGCATGTATATACTGTATATACATTTATACATAATTTATATTATATATAAATATAAATAATTTATATATAATAAATAAAAATGATTGACTATATACATGCATATTGTGTGTATTTATATATACAAAATAATTATACACACAGTACACATATATATTATGCAAACACAAACTTTTATTTTGGATGCGATTAATTTTTTCCCAGCACTAATATATATATATATATATATATATATATATATATATATATCTATATATATATTATATATATATATAGATATTATATATATATCTATATATATATATATTATATATGGGGGGGGGGTCATGGATTGTTAAATATGTACATGGGGGGGCCCCCCAAGGAAAAAGGTTTGGGAACCACTGACATATAGAGTTCGGCTTTGCGCATGCGCCGCTCAGAAGTGTTTAACATGGAAGCGCTACGGAGAGATCGAAACAAAACAGTGGTCACTAATTAGAAATGAGCATTTGTAAAGAAGAATGTTGGAGGATTTTGATATAAGCCAAGAGGAGATGGTTTTGCTTTGCTAAAGTAAGGAAACTTTGCTTTCTTTGCTTCTGTTAACAAACGTTGGTTTTCACAAGACTCATTGGCACATGCACAGCACTGACCTTATACGTCATCAGCCTGGAACTGCTTCTGTATACAACTGTTGGTGCAAGCTACATTAAAGTGATATTACGTTTTAAATATGGATATTTTTCTTACAAAAACACATCGATACGCTACAGAAGGCCTTTGTTTCACACCCCCAGAGCCGTGTGAGACACTTTTTTTTTTAAACTAGAAGGTGCTTTTTATTTAACTTTTTTTTGGACTGATGCATGCCACACCCGCTGAGTGCCATGAAACAGCTTGAAAGATCAAAGACAATTTTTATATAACTCAGACTGGATTCGTCTGAAAGAAGAAAGTCTTATACACCTAGGATGACTTGAGGGTGAGTAATTTATGGGCTAATTTTCATTTTTGGGTGAACTAACCCTTTAAGGTAGGTAGAAAGAGAATTACTCATCCATAAACGGACATTACTTGAAACCCATATGCTCCCCTCCCGGTCTTTTGGGAGACCCCAGCACAAGTTTTGAGGTCAAGAAGAATCGTCACAATCCACATTGAAAACATCCAAGGAATTTAGATCTAACCAATATTGTTTACTTCAGTCATCAATGATGGTGTAAACCCTGATTGCCTTCTCCCTTTGGCCACTTGGAAACACTGTGCCGAGGCAGATCTTGGAGCATGTTTTGCCACTCAAATTGCTACCACAGACATCTGTAAATTTGGTAAACACATCATCTTCATAAGAGTCTTTCTTCTCCCTGCCATACTCTTTAATGAGTGTTTGAGCTTTAGCAGGCTTATACACAGGTTTTGGGTGCAGGAGAGAATGGTGCATTTCACTGCCACATTCAATGCACTTGACAAGTTTTTCACAGTTCCTTGCAACATGTGTTGTCGATGCTAAGCATTTAAAGCAAATCCCATTCTGCTTCAAAAAGGCCTTTCAATCTTCAATGGATTTCTCTCTGAACCCACGACATTTGTTGAAAGGATGTGGTTTCTTGTGTATAGGACAGAACTTAGTTAAGTCTATCTTGGGTCCTTGAGTTTCACAGGTCGTCAACCTTTGAGGGGAGACATCTGTTGTGTGAACTGGGATGTATGCTCTGTTAGTGTTGCTGAGATGTTCTGGCTTTGAATTATCAGCTTGAAGGGCAATGGCAAAGCTAGGATCATTCCTCATTCTCATTCCGAAGTTGACTAGTACAGAAAATGGGGGGAAGGGAATGTTGTTGTTTGAATGTATAGCCCAGGGTCATCCACTTATCTTGTAGGCTGAAAGGTAGCTTTTGCACTATGCTGGCTATGCCACAAGCTGTGTCCAAGCAAATAAGACCCCGAAGCACTCCATCAGAATTTGCTACTAGAAGCTCCATGAGAAGGTCTCCTAATTCCCTGAGTTTCTTCCATTCTTTAGTCAAAATCTTTGGCAAAGTCTCCAGTCTCCTGAGTAGTGAGCTTTCAATGATTTCAGGTACCCCAAAACAATCATCTATCCATTCCTAAATCACTGAGAGACCTCTGTCGGGGTTTTCCACATGATGTGCACCAATCTGATGTGTTTCATTTGCTCTATAGAATCTGCTCCTAACCACTTGACCAAGAGATCTGTGTCCTCTGTAGCTGTGAGACTGAGATTATCAGTGGCAGAAAGAACGATGCTTTCCATGCTCTGTAATTTTCAGGGGAGTCACTGAATTGTAATAGGCCTGTGGAAACAATTTCTCTTCTCCCCATGATTCTAACAATGTCAGGCATGTTGTGATTTGCATCAATGTTTATATGAGGTGTGCTTGTGTGAAATCGAACATGAGGTGGGGTTGGAGCACATCTTGATCTGGGGGTAAGTGTGAGCATTTATACCCATATCTTGTGACTGCATGTTAGAATGTAACAGGGCTTGACAGTGCGAGCATTTTACTCACATTTGCGATTAAAAATAGATGTGTGCGAACTGGAAAATGTATTTAGGAGCATGAGTGCGAATACAATACAAAATACAAAACAGCCTGACTTATACAGTAGCCTATAACAAACATATTAATTTCTTCAGTTTATTTATGGACAATTAGTGATACAGCCTCATATGATTACTGAAATTTAAAAAGGTAACATTTAATTTAAATTAGCACAGATGACAAGAAAGGCGGAGCGAGTGAAGGAGACACGCTGAATGAAAGCGCATATTCGCCACTAGATGGCGCTGACAGAGACAGAAATACTGCCGTTGCCCTGGTAACCCTGTAAACAAAGCAGCTGCAATACTTTGTTAACTGTGTAATTAATGTTTATTAATAATTAACACTTAAAGAATTTTCTAACCTAAAACATGGCTTATCCACTGATCTATAATAGAGAACAGTGGGCCTATCTGTATATTGACTGATTCTTTATTATTGTTCAGTAACACTTAACAGGTTCCATTAATTAACATGAAAAAAAATAATGACTGCATTTATTAACCATGCTCATGTTAATTTCAACTTTTAATAATACATAATAAAATCACAAGTTGTGTCTGCTGATATTATTCAATGGAGCTAACATTAACTAACATAGTTGTATTTTTATTAATCAACATTAACAAAGAATATTAACTACTGCAGCAATTAGCTATTGCACATTGTTAGTTAATGTTAACCTGCTTTAACTAATGTTAACTAATGGGACCTTATTGTGAAGTGTTACCTACTGTTCTTTCGTTCATTTGTACAATCTTTTGCACTCTAATCTTGAAACACTTGGTTACTTTATATTTTTTGTGTATTTTTTTTTTTAAATAAAGTCTTTCTTAAGTAAAGGACAACACTTTTTTTCCCTTAGAAATTATATATTGTGATGAAAAAAAAAAAAAAAAAAAATATATATATATATATATATTCATAACATATATATATATACATATATATATATATATATATATATATATATATATATATATATTCATACCATATATATATATATATATATATATATATATGCCGTGACAAAGCTTTAATGACTACTGTGAAAATTTGATACTGTCACATACCTAATGTGCATCATTTATAGGACTATAACTAATTACATAATTAGCCTATTAAATAGTGTCTGAAGCAAATTATTTCCTAACTTACTTTCTGTATTCTGATAAATTAAATAATTGTGCTTGTAATTGTCTCTTTATATCCCCTTATTAAGCTAAAACAAATTATTTGAAAAATGTGCATTGTGCCCCTAAATTTTTTTTAATGCGCTCCTAAACTTTTCAACTTAGGAGCAAATGTGCTCCTTTGGAAAAAGGTAAGCATCAAGCCCTGATGTAAGTGAGCATGTGCTGGTAAGTGGCTGAGATCATCAGGTGGTCTTACATGAACAAAAAACAGGCTTGCCTGTGGGTCCTTAAAAAGTCTTAAAAAGTCTTAATTATGATTTCAGGAGGTCTTAAATTTGGGGACGGAAAGACCAGAATTGCGATATGGCTTAATGTAACGATTAAACTTCAAAAGGCAATGATTTCATTTAAATAAACACGAGTGTTGCACCTTTCAAAGTCTGGTGCTACTGCTTTGTGTGCTGCTGTTACCAGGGAAACGGGTTATATTTCTGCCTTTCCAAAAGCACCTCCTGCTGGCAGAGAATGAATGTGCATTTTCAATAAGTCTGTTTTATTGACCAGTTTCATGACTGCATTTCTAGGACCCTATAGATTTGTATTTATTTACTTATTTTTTTGTACAAACCCAATTCCAAAAAAGTTGGGACACTGTATAAATTGTGAATAAAAACAGAATGCAATGATGTGGAAGTTTCAAATTTCAATATTTTATTCAGAATACAACATAGATGACATATCAATGTTTAAACTGAGAAAATGTATCATTTTAAGGGGAAAATAAGTTTGTTGATTTTTAATTTTCATGGCATCAACACATCTCAAAAAAGTTGGGACAAGGCCATGTTTACCACTGTGTGGCATCCCTTCTTCTTTTTATAAACAGTCTGCCAACGTCTGGGGACTGAGGAGACAAGTTGCTCAAGTTTAGGAATAGGAATGTTGTCCCATTCTTGTCTAATACAGGCTTCTAGTTGTTCAACTGTCTTAGGTCTTCTTTGCCGCATCTTCCTCTTTATGATGCGCCAAATGTTTTCTATGGGTGAAAGATGTGGACTGCAGGCTGGCCATTTCAGTACCCGGATCCTTCTTCTACGCTGCCATGATGTTGTAATTGATGCAGTATGTGGTCTGGCATTGGCATGTTGGAAAAATGCAAGGTCTTCCTTGAAAGATACGACGTCTGGATGGGAGCATATGTTGTTCTAGAACTTTGGATATACCTTTCAGCATTGATGGTGCCTTTCCAGATGTGTAAGCTGCCCATGCCACACGCACTCATGCAACCCCATACCATCAGAGATGTAGGCCTCTCAACTGAGCGCTGATAACAACTTGGGTTGTCCTTGTCCTCTTTATTCCGGATGACATGGCGTCCTAGTTTTCCAAAAAGAACTTCACATTTTGATTCGTCTGACCACAGAACAGTTTTCCACTTTGCCACAGTCCATTTTAAATGAGCCTTAGCCCAGAGAAAACGCCTGCGCTTCTGTAACATGTTTAGATATGGCTTCTTTTTTGACCTATAGAGTTTTAGCCGGCAACGGCCAATGGCACGGTGGATTGTGTTCACCGACAATGTTTTCTGGAAGTACTCCTGAGCCCATGTTGTGATTTCCATTACAGTAGCATTCCTGTATGTGATGCAGTGCCGTCTAAGGGCCCGAAGATCATGGGCATCCAGTATGGTTTTCCGGCCTTGACCCTTACGCACAGAGATTGTTCCAGATTCTCTGAATCTTTGGACGATATTATGCACTGTAGACGATGACAACTTCAACCTCTTTGCAATTTTTCTCTGAGAAACTCCTTTCTGATATTGCTCCACTATTTTTTGCCGCAGCATTGGGGGAATTGGTGATGCTTCTTGACTTCTGAGAGACACTGCCACTCTGAGAGGCTCTTTTTATACCCAATCATGTTGCCAATTGACCTAATAAAGTGCAAATTGGTCCTCCAGCTGTTCCTAATATGTACATTTAACTATTCCGGCCTCTTATTGCTACCTGTCCCAACTTTTTTGGAATGTGTAGCTCTCATGAAATCCAAAATGAGCCAGTATTTGACATTACATTTCAAAATGTCTCAGTTTCAACATTTGATATGTTATCTATATTCTGTTGTGAATAAAATATAAGTTTATGAGATTTGTAAATTATTCCATTCCTTTTTGTACTATTTGTACAGTGTCCCAACTTTTTTGGAATCGGGTTTGTATGTATGCTGTATAAATTAGTGATTGTATTAGTACATTAATAAATTTTAAATAATTTGAATACAAATACTAATTTATGACATCCAGCAGCACAGTGTACTGTTTTTGCACAGCTAAAATAGACTAAATGGAGATTGCCGACATCACCTCACACACTCAAGTTTATGCCAGCCCTAACATTAAAAATAAGATGGAAAGATAAAATTGAATAGTTTCCATAGATTTACATCTGTTTGTTTGATGTTTGAATAAATCTCATCTGTTGGGATAGAACTGGCTAGATGGCTCTGTCACAAAAAAAAAAAAAGGGTCCTAGCAGAAATTGTGGTCCTAATACTGCGGTCTTGAAACTGACCAATGTTAAGATCGACCCATGTTTTTACCCTGCAGACATGCAGAGCTGTAAATGTGAATTGGTTGATCAATAAGAAGATATTAGGGCAGTTGTGGCCTAATAGTTAGAGCAGGGGTGTCAAACTCAATTCCTGGAGGGCAGCAGCCCTGCAGAGTTTTGATCCAACCATGCTCCAACCCTTTACTTCACTTTTTACTGCATTATAAAAATTTAAACAGTAAAATGTATTTAAATGTTAATTAATATAATAATTTATTGATAATAATTGTTTACATTGATATAATAATACTTTTGACTCATTTATTTTATTAAAAATGGTTTAAAGCCTGAAATGTGAAGTGTATCATTTTATAAAACTTTTTGTTTTTGTGTGGAAAACTTGTATCTGAACTGTAAATCATGCTTTTTTAAGGAATCAGAAAGAGCTTTATTGCCAATTTACACACACCAGGAATTCGTCTTGATTTCAGGAGCTTCCAAGTACAGAAAGTACAAATATAGTTAAGACATACATATCATTTATGGGAATACAAACACTAACAATAAAGAGAATATACAATAAGTTATAAATAACAATATAGTAATAAAATATAGAGAAACAGAAAATGTCAGTAGACAGAAATGTGAATGTGAATGTGCATATGTGAAAGTTTGCTGAGTTATTTACATATGTACAGTCCTTAGGTGTGTTATGTGTTGTTCAGGAAAAATATTCCCTTGTCTAAAAAACCTTTCACACATCTCTCCGTTTAGTTCCACAAAAATCACAGGCGCCAGCCAGAGGGCAACAGTTCAAAGAGGGAGTGTGGTGTGCTGGGTGTGTGGGGTCCATAGTGATTTTACCAGCCCTTTTCCTCACTCTGACTGTTCGTTGTAGTCTTCTGATGTCTGATTTGGTAGCTGAGCCAAACCATACAAGATGTTAGATGAACACAGGATGGACTCAATGATGGCTGGGTAGAACTGTATGAGCAGTTCCTGTGGCAGGTTAAACTTCCTCAGCTGGTGAAGGAAGTACAACCTCTGCTGGGCCTTTTTCACAATAGAGTCAATGTGATTGTCCACATCAGGTCCTGAGAAATGGTGGTGCCCAGGAACCTGGATGACTCCGCTGCTGCCACAGTGCTGTTCATAGTCATTTTACAGTTTAATATGTTACTATAGACATTGCCCTGCCCCACTCATATGGTATTCATTTTATTTGTGCAGATCTTAAAAAGTATTACATTTGAGCTTAAAAAATCTGCAGAAACCCTGAAAGTAAGGATATCATCTGTTCTTGACAGAGAGAAAGCTCAATACTCTGTGACAGCCTACTGTGATACTTATCAGGGTAGGGGAGCATATCTGATCGCTTCCTCAGATTGCTAATCTTGAGTATGTGTTTTCGTTGTCGATGACATTCTCTAAGACTTCCTAATATCTGCAGTCTTCACCTGAATCGGGAGCCTCTATCTCATATGACGGCAATTGTGGCATACTCTATTGACGCAGTTTGGTTAGCGGAGACCTAATCTTCTAAGATTGCAGGTGAACTGAGCAGTTTGTTAGCTTGCAGTCTAGCTTCTTCCTATACATACTCTTTAGTTCTTCGAGTAGTAGCATGAGAACCTGAGGTGTGTTGACTGCTGGATTTACGGCTTGATACTTTGTCACTGTTTAGTGCTGTTGATTATAAGTTTTACCCTGGAAGTAGGGTAAAACTGAAAGGAACAAAATTTGAATTGAAGTACATTAAAAAAAAAAATATTTCACACACATTACTAGGTGTATATATTAAGCACATATGAAATAACAGTGCATATTAGTTTGCATACATCTATATGAAATAAACTACTGTAACATCTTTAATCTCTCACATTTTGAACTGTATGCTGAATAACTTGCATTATATTGAGCCAAATAAAATGATTAACAATATGTAACCGCAAACATAGATTACTTATCTGAGCATAACACAGTTAACACATGGAGACACACATCTGTATAAATATTCACATGAAAGTTTACACTTAACACAAATACTATCACATATTGTTGAATTACTTTTAACATAAACTTTCATACCAATGATACTTCTGAAAGACAAAAAAAATAGCAGATGGCTTAAGAACTACAATAACAGGCTGCTCTCTTCCATGCAATAGACTGAAGCTTGTCCTACATTGATGACATCATCAGCAAGTTGTAACTCTTAAAGGAGACAGCATATATTACTCTAATGTCATGCATGACAACAAAATTGTGTTGGATGGATAAATATTAACTTATTTTCTTTGAGTTCTGATAGCACAGCATCTTTTTGTTATTTTTGTTATTACCAACATGTAAAAATGTACATATCTTTAGAAACAAGCTGCTCAATTACAGAATCACAGAATGACACACAATTATGCTATACTCTTTCTTGCCTCACGTTATCATCATTTAATTTTAGGCGGTCGTTTAGAAAAAAATAATTAAAAAAATAGAAGAGCACACACTCAACATCAGCCAATGCTTATTTATTAAAATCAGCTGGGGAAATGTTGAACCATGAAAAATTAATCAATAGCCTGACAGAATTCTTCATCTTCATATAACGTTTGCCAACATATTAAAACACAAGACAAAAACAATAGGGACTTTTATCAAGGAATATCATTTAAAATGGCTTTTAAAAACATACTTCGTCATGTAGGTTATATCATCTAAAAACAAAATGAACAAAAAGAAAGACAGGACCTGAAGCAATTAGGGTTTCCATCCAAAGTTGCGAATTTAACTTATGCGCAAAATTGGAATATCACATAAAACATTTGTGAACAAGCACTGTTTCCATCAAACGCATCAAAGTAACTTCCTGTTAAACTGGCACTAAATATCAGTAAGAAAACTAGGAGAACTGAATATAATAATTTTCATATATGATAAATTACTTGCGCCTCAGAGCGAGCAGACGAAACACAATAAATGATGTCATTGCTTTCGGAGGCGGATGCATGCTGCTGTTTGGGAAAGCAGTCGTGTAAGACATTATACAGAAATACTTAGATGACAGACTTTGCTCAGGCATTTCAGAACGACCATAACAACATTTCAGATGCTGTGGAACGGGATCATGCAGTCTGCTGTTAGTCAAGTTATTCCGCCTCATAGCCCAAAGCCAAATATTTTTTTATTTGCACTTAGAGGAATTTATTCGCAAAATGCATTTCCATCTCCCATTTTTTGCATGAATCCTTTTCAAGTCAAAAACCACTTCAAGCGAGCGTAAAAACTTTTTTGCGAATTAAGGGATTTTTATTCGAAATTTGGCGTTTTCATCACTTTTTTCTCATTCGATACTTCAAAATGCGCATTAAAACAGGGTGATGGAAACATATTCCTGCACTTGAAAAAACGCACTCTGCAGGAACTGAAGTTGCGCACGCAGAGTCTTTCGCATGGTGACTTTTGAGCTCGCCACAACTGACACGAAGAAAACTCATGCGAGGCATGAAGTAAAAATGTAGTTTACGTCCCAAAACACTTTTTAAAATAATGTATTTTTCAAATGTTTTATTTTAACTTGTTATTTAAAATGTTTTAAATGTAACAATGGAAATTTCATAGTAACATAAAATTATGGTAATTTGAATGATAATCATGTTTTTTTTCTTTTCTGTCATGTAGTCGACTGTTGTTTTCAGTGTCGACTAGTAGGAGCTGTACCGTTTAGTCGACTAGACCCGCACATCCCTACTCACTACTACTACTCACTACTACACACTACTTACTGCTGTGTGTGTGCGCACTTGGATGGGTTAAATGCAGAGCACAAATTTCAAGTATGGGACACCATACTTTGCTACACGTCACATCAACTTCACTGTAAAACAATAGCACAGGCCTCGCAAGTCAGTACAGGTTTGCATCAGGTTTACATCTACATGTAGAGGTATGAATTAAGAAAAGGAGGTTAGCTTGAAAAATGCAAAGTTGCGTGAAATTTGATTGTTTTTCGTCAGTATAAATCTCCCCACATATACTGTACTGCACTCTCCCCACCCCCTCCCCGAAAATAGAACGGATAAATTTATATGTGACAATCAGAGATGATTTTCAGTCCCTGCACGTTTATGCTTTTTAGTAGCATGTACACTAGAACGGTTTAGTTTAATTGAACTTGCTTTTGAGGATACCGAGGCACAAGTCTAGCCTGAGCATTATTAACAAATAATTTGGCCAATGGCCTTCTGTGGTTTATGCAGATGAGGAGTAATCAATTAACACCAGTCCTTTCCTTGATTTTGCATGTTTGTATTTTAAAACAAAAAGATGACGCATTATGTGCATACAGAAAATGAATCTCCACTACAACTTGCAGCCTCTGGAAATCAGATTTCTGGGCTGCATATGAGTGTGGATGTTGTATTAGTCTTCACATAGCTATAACAGTCCCTGTTTATTATGCAGGTCAGGCTATAGGCTTTAAATCAATTTTCCATACCTGTGTGAGCGGTCATATGGGATATCATATAGCCCTGCCTTAAAGCTTTGATCTGAGAGAAATGCTTTAGAAGCACCATGATGATGGACTGTAACATAAACCCACGTTCTCTCTTTCCCATTGATCTCAATTTCATATTTTCCTTTTATTACAGCAGCTACTCTCTTGCTGTTGGGTGAGGAGTTCTTATGGCATTAAACAACTAGGCTTTTTGTTTAATAATTGTAAATTGGATCATGTAATCAAGATCTTCTGTATGGCCATATACTACTCCAATCAGACTAGTTAAAGCCTGCCTGTTGATTGAGAGGGAAACATGGTACTGGGCATTTTCCATGAAAGAAGTCAGTGTAGGGTGAACGCTGGTCTGTGTGTCACATTGATGTGTGTGGTTATGGACCGGCAGCAGGAGAATATCCCCTAACATTGGGTGGAGGATGGGTGTATGTGGGTAAAGTGGGATTTAATAACATTGCTGGTGATGCTTTAGGGGCCATCTGCTCAGAGGCCAAGCGAGAGTCCTAATGCAAACAATGCTTAGAAACATACTGGAAAGAGACAGATGAGAAATAATGACCTGGCACTAAAGCAGCCTATTCTTTAATTTTAGAATAAAGGGAGTTGACCAGGATAGACAGAATAGAAGATTTGATCTAAACTAAACTATTGATAAACTACTTTGTTTGGCTATCCAAAAGAGGACACAACCAGAAATCAGTGGTTAAGTTTTATTTACAGCATTGTTCCAGAACAGTACAACCCAAATATTCAAATGTGTGTGAAGTGCATTTTACAGAGGAACGTTTCCTGAACCTGGTTAGGGGCGTAACATTTAAGTCACACGCTTGAGGAATTCGGCCAATCATAATGCAATAGATAGCTGGCCAATCAGAGCACACCTCGCTTTTCAGAACGATGAGCTTTGTAAAAATCAATGCATTTCAGAAAGGCAGGGCAGAGATGAGCAACAATAATGTACAGCATGTGGAAAATAAGTTTTTTGAACCTTAAAATGCGTAAACACATTGCATTACACCAAACACATAAAAATTTTTGTTTTGTTTTTTAGCAACGTCATATGACCCCTTTAATGATAATATCTGTACTGTCTTTTATTGTTATACATTTTCAGTCCGGTTTATTGTATTTGATCGTCTTTTATTTTGTTCAACATCTGCATCAAAATATTTTCTTTTCAACTCAATTGTCTAAATTGATTTTGATGAGGTAAACGACATCTTTCTGTAGCCATATCAGCAATGAATTGTTTGAAAAAAAAAAAAAAAAAAACTCAAATGAATAAATGAATGAATTATTTGTTCAGTTATTTTTTTAATCAGTGTACTAACTTACTCTTTGAATGCATTAGCAGTTAGTGAATTAGTCACTTTACTAGTTACTAGGTAGTTACTTATATTTTAGTCAATACAGACAAGACAATAATTATTTTGTTGTTTTGGCTGATAACCAATAAATGGTCAATATTTATTATGACAATAAATGGTCAGTAACACTTTATTTTAATCATCAGAAATTATACAACTATACATGACTAATAACTACACTTGTGACTAGTAATAGTAATTACTTAAAGGGTTACTCCATTGCAAAATGAAAATTTTGTCATTAATCACTGACCCCCATGTTGTTCCAAACCCGTAAAAGCTTTGTTCGTCTTTTAGCTCCATTATTTGTGTTTTTCCTAACAATGAGCATATTAGATAAAACAAAATACACTCTTAAAAATAAAGTTCTTCAACGATGCCATAGAAGAACCTTTTTGTCTAAATGATTCCATAAAGAACCTTTAACATCTTAAGAACCTTTCTGTTTCACAAAACGTTTTTTGCGGCAAAAGAAGGTTCTTCAGATTAAAGGGTAAAAAGGGTATGAAAGAGATGGTTCTTTAAAGAACCTTTGACTGAATGGTTCTTTGTAAAACCAAAAATGGTTCTTCTATGGCATCGCTGTGAAGAACCTTTTGAAGTACCTTTATTTTTAAGAGTGTATACAAATGGTCATTATTTTGTAAATAACATTTTGTGTTGGTTCTTAGAGAAAGTGCATATCATATATGTAAAATAAATACAGAATAGGAATTTCAATGCAGGCTATCACATGATCTGGAAAAGTAAAGTGCTGTTACACAGAAATATACAGTTATTCCAGTTGTTTTTTCAACAAATTATTTATAACTGAAACATGTTCCCTATTCTAAAGAAGGAAATTGTTCATGTATAACATTAGTATATAAAACCATGATCTGCAATCACAAAAATGTCTTGTTTTAGCATTTGATTTTTACATTAATCACCAGCAGGACAAAAAATACAAATGTTTCAGCTCAAGGCATTCTTCAGTGCATCGTCATAAATAATCATTGATCTTCACACTGTAATTACTCGAGATATACTCCACAAAAAAAAAGCTTCCTGAGCCCCGCCTCGAACTCCAACACAGAGAGCAGACGAGGTGACGAAGCAGAGGCAGCGCAATCAACTAAGATGATGGTGTCATTCATGTTAACAGTCATGTAAACAACAATAGGCGATATATCACAGTTATGTCCATATATTGTGTGATAAGTTGATATAGTCGCGACAGGCCTATATCCTATGGATTATTAAAATACTAAAAATAGTGTTTTGTGGATTAAGTAGTTTAACATGTAGATAGGAACAATAATGGGGAGGGCAGTCACAGGCCATTAAACTGGCTCAACCATCTTTTAGTGAACACAACTCTTTGATACCCCTTGAGAGCAGGAGGTAGAAAAAAAATGCACAGAAGAATCAAAGGAATGAGTGCCATTGAAAAGCGCTTACTGGCATCCTGTTGACCAATTGTTGAACGTATAGTTGGGGTGGTTTCAAGTGAGGTTTCCAGGAAAGGCAGGGCCCATTTGCATATGAAAATGTCTGGATGGATGAGAGAGGAGGGAACATGAGCGAGAGAGAATGGCTTGGCAGCATGACTGATGGTTGTATCACTAGCATCCAGACATGCTGTGGAAATCTACATGAATTAGATTTTTATTTACAACATGTTTTTGCAGCATTGTAACCAATCAACGGGCATATCTGTTAAGCATGTGAATGTAATGGCCAATCAGATGTGTTTTTAAGTTTGCCTTAATTCTTTTCAAAAAATATTGCATTTGAATATTTGGGCTCATAAATAAAATACTAATAATAATAATATTTCTTTATTTAAATGAAGTAAATGAGAAAGGTGTTTTTTTTTAAATCAAACATTATTTTTTAAGTATTTAGGCTATGTTCACAACAGGCTTATACATTACATCCTGTTTTTTTATTTCATTTGAAAACATTAAACAATGTGTGCAAACAAAAAAATTGTACAGAAAAAAGCATTTAAAGCAGAGCGAATGGAAAATGACTTAAAAGCACATATACAATTGAGTCAGCTTATGGTTATCATGTTTTCATTGTTTCATGTTCTTGTTGGGAAAAAAAAAAGTACATCAACATGATCGAGTGAAGTTGGCTTCTCATGCTGTGTGTTCGTTTTTACATGTTTTTAGCTAGCTGAAAATGCCACATGCTCTTCTGAAAATGCCTAGCTGCTAGAAAAACACTTTGGTAACTTTTTGGCACCGCTCATGTGCGAGACTATGCAAAAAAAGCGAGACACAAGTGCAACTGTCATACACATCTGTCTAGCGCATTTACATAGAAAAATAATGGAAAAGTAGCACACTGGAATGGACAACGTGTTCAGTGTGAATGGCCCCTTAGTCTGTTAACAATAAAGCCAGCTGCAGAGAAAATGAGCAGTTTTCTTGGCTCACTCGGGGGTCCATCTGTGCCTACCTGCAGTAGTGAATGCAGTGATGTACAGCTGTCTTTCATCATTCGACTGATCAGTAATGACGTTTCGGTGTTTGGATTTCATGTTTCCTTATTGTGGTGATAATTCAGTTTCACTTAACAAAGTTTGCATACAACATGTTGATCAAAGTAATTCCAAACTTTGGTGCATCTAGAGGCAGATGATGCCATTCTGTTCCACAGCGCCACCCAATGCATCTAGTTATAACTGTGAGTTTTAGTTTGTGTGCTCAGGATTTATCAGGGATTCACTGGATATAAGGCCAACAAAGCAACTATTTTTTAAGCAAATTTGAATTTTTTTTTTTTTTTTTTTTTTTTGTGAATAATTATTGCAGATCGAATATTTGAATATTCGACTATTCGTACACACCGTCTGAATCCAGTGAACACTGCTGAAATCGTTTTCAGTTTTTAAAGAGTTTAGCCAAAGCATGTTTGTGAATCTTTTCATTATGAAAAAAATAACGCAATGTAAATAAGAGCTCCACTGCGTAGTGTTGTCAGCTTCATTGATTTGTAACGGGAGTTTTAGCTCAGTCAGTAAGTTGGCTGGCTTTTTGTATAATATACATTTGTAATGCTGTTAACTGAAAATCACAAAGTTTATGGATTGTGATAACCATAGCAACCGGCGGGATAAAAAACACTGATACTGTATGTAAAAATGTATCTGTGCATTAAGTCTTGGAGTGTAAATGCAAAATAATAGTTCTGCCACTTGTTCTACTTAATGTGTACTATATTACTTTTTTTCATAGGAAGATTGCACTTTTTGTATAATTCAATAATAGTTTTAGTATTGGTACCGAGGTATTAGATTCTGGTGTCGTACTGAAGCCAGAATTCTTGCATCGAGCCATATCTAGCTGACACAGCAGCTGTTTTGGTATCCTAGTTAAGACTTTACCCCACAGGCTCAGAAGAGCGAAGACCGCTGGTTGGGTGGGCTGAAAAACAGCAGATTGGCCACACATTAAGCCTGCTCAGAGAGAGTACGGAGAGATCAGGAGGCAGGAGGAAGCAAACAGACTACCCTTCACCTCCCTCTGCATCTAAATGCATGGGCTATGGGCTCCCAGATGGCCCTGATTTTTGCCTCTCCCTCTCTGTCTGTTTCTTTTTCTCTCTCTCGAATGCACTCGCCTGCCGGATTAAAGCTGCTTTGTCAAGCAGAGCCGGTGAGCATTCTGATTGGCTGAGAGCCTCAAGCCCACTGCTCACTGGTGAGTGCACTTGACGAGATAGCCCCTGCGTTGTTGGGGGCAACCACTCACCGCAGCAGCAGAGACCAGCAACCTGGGCTTAAAAAACAAGGGAAAAGAAAAGAGGGAGAAATTAGAGGGGAAAACATGACAACAATAACAAGGGATTAGCCGATGGCATTGGCCAAGCCATCAGGACTCATATATATATATATATATATATATAAAAACAACAACACCACTGCACACACACACAGATATATAGTGAAAGGGAGAGAGGGAGGGATGGAGAATCTCAGATGAAGGACCCCGAATGAAAAAACAGCTCAGGGAGAGAGGATTTGCGATCTGCTTGGTACACAATAGAATTAGGAAATGCGTAGGGATGTGATGAACTTGTCTAACTGATAGTCTGGCATCACACACAAATACACACTGACCAGCCATCAGAGAACCAGAAGCAGCAGCCTGTTATGAGGAGCAAAAATCAGTGGTGTCACCTGTGCGCAGAAGAACAGTCTGTTTGAACTGGATAGCGGAAGAGCAAAGGAGCTGGACTCTTCGTTTGACCTTAACATGGGGGACACAGCAGAATACCAGCGTCTGCCCAGTGATTGCGATGATGATGATGAGGTATTACTGATAACAGTTTTGCTGGAGTGTTACATATTTTAATGTTTATCATAAGTAGGACATTTATTTTAATGTCCATTACACAACATGTTCAGAGGTGGGTAACTGCACCAGAAATATGAGTCTGTAAGTGTGTCAGTGTGTCTGTAAGATGGTATAATAACCCACATGTGGATGAATCATCACGTGATGTGCGGTACTCTGCTTAGCATGGTGGTGGGTGCCCTAAATTTCCTCATACTTTGCACACATTAACCAGGCTGTGCTCCACTGTTATTGTCATTATTAGTCTGATTGACAGCATACTGTATGTATTTAACTGGTACTGTTTGTTTTTGGTGGTGCTCAACTATGCTAGCTGTGATGTGATGTGTGTAAACTACTGTTCAGAAATTTTCAGCCAGTAGGTTTTTTTTTTTTTAAATTGTATTATTTTATTACTTTTTTTAAGAAATTACTTTTATTCAGAAATGACACAAATTGATGACTTGTTCACAAGATCACAAGCAGATTAAAAAAAAATTATCACGGTTTCCAATAATATATTAGGCCACACAACTAAAAATAATAAGGAATTTCTCTTAAGCACCAAATCAGCATATTAGAATGATTTCTGAAGGATCATGTGACACTCATTCCCAAACAACTCTCTTATGTGGGAACTTTGTCTTAACAACTCCACAAAAGTGGACAACTCCAATGTTTTTTCTCCATTCTGTCACCGATGGAGTTTTGGTTCCTTGCCACTGTTGCCTCTGGCTTGCTTAGATGGGGACACTTTATTTACAGCGATATCGTTGACTTGATTGCAAATGATTGCACAGATACTATTTAAAATGAACTGAGCTGCATGATGACATCACTGAATTCAATGATGAACTGCCTTTAACTGTCATTTTGCATTATTGACACACTGTTTTCCTAATTAATGTTGTTCAGTTACTTTGACACAATCTGTTTTGTTTTAAGCGCTATATAAATAAAGGTGATTTGACTTGACAAAAATAGTCAATAATAAAAAGACAGTTTTATCATACACTGGTATGATTTTAGTTAGACTAAAGTGTTTACACAACATTTTAAAAAGACAAATTATTATTTTAGTTTGATTTGAAATCAATCTTTTTGAAATGCATGTAAATATACTTAATGAATGTTTTTAGAGCTGTCTGGAGATCTTTTCATGACAGCCTGGGGTTCTGTGAATCATCTCAGCTCTGGTTTTAGGGTATATGTTAATACTTGTTTAGGCTAAGTAAGTGTGTGTGTGAACATCATTTCTTTGTGTTTGGTGGCATTTCACTTTCTCACATTTAGGACTATAACCTCACCCAGCCCTTGAGAAACTAAATAATGATTTAGTTCTGCAGAAACAAAACTGACTTCACACCTCTGTCAGTTTCTCTTAAGTTATCATCCTGGATTATTACCCTGTCTACTTTTCTGTCTTTTACCTCTCTTTGTATTGAATATATTCTGTGAGAATGGTCTTACAGTAGATTATTACCCTGTCTTGATGACTTAATTTACCTCTCTTTGTATTGAATATATTCTGTGAGAATGCAAACTGAAATTCTGAAAAAATCTGTGTAAGCAGAGCAGGAGCTTTATTGTATGTAAGATACATTTCATAGTGATAATCTTAGTTATATGTGATGATGACTTAAAAGAGGAAAGGAGGAGAAATATGCAGAAGGAAAAAAAATTATGACCTGGGAATTACTAACCATCCATTTGGATGATGAATTGAACCAGCCAAATATAGTAGTGAATGAACAAAATTATGGAATGTCAAAATACTTTGAAAGTAAACTCGTTTCTTTTGCCATGCCACTATAGATTCAGTACTTTCACTGTCTCGCTCAGTCCGGATCAAGTAGGCAATTAGTGCTCTATATTACTTCCCTCAGAATATTCTGTTTTTCTTTGAAATACAGCACGGAAGTTATGAGACAAATGTGTTTCACGAATGTCTTTTCACATCTTTAAAGCTGAGTGCTAGAGAATTGAGCTGCATATTCAGTATCACTTACAAAGCTGAATTGTATAGGACCATGTGATTTGTTATTAAAAAGAGGCATGTGTTGCCTTTTAAAGCCATGTTCAAGCATGTTTTTTGTCTGTATGACATTTCCAGATGAGCTTTAACAGTAGAGCCAGGCACTGTTACTGCTGTTGTCCTTCAGTAAAGGTGTTGTGAATCACTTACTGAGCTAAAAGAAGAATTATGGCTTTTTTTCATCTGCAGGGCTTTTTTTTTTTGGATTTATTAGTAAATGTAAAGTATCTTTTAGGTCTGAAGTGTGGACGATACTGGATGTCATTCAAATACCACTGGTCATTCAAGCACTTTTGTGTAACTGCTTCCCTCTGGTGGTTTGTTAGTGCACTGCAGCCTGGAAAAAAGGTGATCCATCTGACCACTACCAAAAAAAACAAAAAACAAAAAAAACTTACACCCTTATATTTAAGAAGAGCTAGCAATAGAGCTGTAATGTCATATGGGTTTAACAGAGTGGGGCTGTCTCGGATTCCATTAATCTAGGTTTGACTACTTGTGCTTTTTGACATGGACCATCATTAAATCCTACAGGCAGACATGAAAGTGAGGGTGGATTTCATTTTGGATGAACTGTCCCTTTAAATCCGGTCCTTTTTTCTTTTTTTCCCTTTTTTTTCCACTTTTGTGTGCAGTATATGATAAATTCAGGTTATGTCAGTTTGTAAGGCACTGTTCACAATCCATGCCATTTATTATGTGCTTACATAAAATATTGCCTTGATATCCCCCATTAACAAGCCAAAGGTGACTGTGCCAAGGAAAGAACTCCTAAGATGAATTAACCAGACACTTATGACACCTATAGTGTCTACAGTACACTACACACCTGGTTTAAGTGTTCAGACAAATATCTGAGCTTGGTCACAGGGACTCATATTTTCCCCTTATTCACAGTTGTTCTAGCATTAAGGCCCTTTGGAAGGTTGTTCCATTTGTCCATGGCCGTTACGCAATCAGTGGGTGTGTTCTGAAACTCCACCTTCTTTGACGTGCATTTTTTTTTCTTCCCGGTTCGTCTCTCATTCCATGGATCACCCAACATAGAACAAAACATACAAAAAAAACTCCAGATTACAAAAGATTATCTAAAACAAAAACATACACAAATACAGCACCTTCACCCGCACGGTCGCTCGCGGAGAGATTTAAAGATTCAGAGAAATAATTTAATTCCTAGAAAGAAATTGCAACGAAGCTTGGTGTCGACAACCCGGAGTTATGCAAAAAGCGACGTAGAGAAAGTTTTCTGAAGCCATGAAAAGAAGGAAAGGAAAGAGTAAAGATATAAGGTAGCAAGTAGCAAATACATGTGTTTCAAATAAATGTTACACCACACTGCTGCTGCTATTCTTTCAATAAGCAAATTTAAAGGGTATAGGCCTACAATAAATGAAATGCCAAACGAATATATAATAACAATCATTTGTTTTTAAAAAGTAAATCATGACACCACATAAAATATAAAAAAGGTGTAACAATTTATTCCGTTTAATAAAATATAAAAACACTAATAAAATAAAGTAACAAAACTGACTGATTTCTTATTTTTCTACATCATGCTAAAGTTTTACAGATTATGAGACATTCACACTTCCCATAAAGGACTGATTATGGTTCTTTTGTATTGCAAACCATGATACTTGACTCTGAACTGCTGCTAATCATTATTCTTTTGTCTATGATATTCTGAGCATTGGGGCCTGTCTCACACCTAGATTGCCTACACTTCTTCATTTCATTGTTGTTTTGTTTAGGGGATATGCTCAAGTATTGCAACATATGTTTACATTAATCTACATCCCGCCTCCAGCAGTAGTGTTGGAAAGTTTGAAAACAGTATACCCTCGCTCAGCCTTTTCAAACTTCTTTTTGCCCCCCAAACGAAGAACGAAAACTTAATTTTTAAGTATATCAGGGCCTTTTACACTATTTTTTTCATTCTCTTAAATAAAGCTCCTTTTTTGATAAGTCTGCTTATCGATATGACTGCTTGATCTGAAGTGACTTTGGAAATTATTTGTGTTCATGACACACGGGCCCCGGCTTTACTGCCTCTGTCCCTGCTCACGTTATCTTCCCTCTTGCTCTGGGGGGAAAAATGGCTCAACCAACATTGTAAATTTTGTTAATTGATCAAAATGCCGCACGTCTTGGTCTGGTTTAGTCTGTAGGCTTGATGAATCAGTGGGGAATGAGGAAGGGTGAAGGGACATAAATAAAATATGGTTTATTCTGCTAGGGGTGATGAAGCCAAAATGTCTCCTTTTCATTCAGAGGAGAAAGAAGAAGAGAGAGGGGACCCTTTTGAATGCATTTGTTTACAATAGGTTGAGATAACATTTTTTAGAGGGATTGAGGAAGGAGAATGCTGCAAAGCAAATAAAGAAGTCTGTTCATGTGGGAGTTTAGACCAGAGTGGGAGAGAGAGTGAATTTAAAATAAAGATGTGGAGAGAGCCAGAGATAGGAGGGGATATGGTGGTGTTCTGGAGGGGTATTTGTTAAGAGCCCAACATAGGGGAGGAACACAGGAAATGAGCTCTCCATCCATTGCACAGCAGTTAAATCTGACCTTTTTGGCTCATGATCATAAGCTCCTCCATCTGAATACCATAGAGTCTCTGTCCCGGGCACAGGCTGACAGAGGGAGGGAGGGAAAGAAAGAAAAGGGGCACTTCCCCAGCATCTGTTTGTGAGTTGCAGGAATTACACAATCACACAGTACGAGAGAGAGTCAGACGCTCCTCATGGACCAGAACAACATGTTCCTTCTGACACAAACATGCACGTACTGACCAAAAAAAAACAAAAAAAACAGTACCTTTTTCTAGCTCAGCTAACCACAGAAGTACTAAGGGACAACTTTGGCTGGGCATTGCAGCTCTTCTGATTCTCTTATCACTTCCACTGTGGCTGTCATCTGAGCGAGGGAATTGGGAATAGAAGGAAAACTGTTCTATTAATAGCTGGCCGGTGAACTGAGCGGATGGATTAGAGGAATGGACAACTGAGCAAAATGACTCGAATACATTCTGCCAAAAACTCTTTTTCAGACAAACAACAAGGAGGACATCACCTCACACTACTTGTGACTTGCTTCAGAGCACGCTTTGTTTTGGGATGTTCTAACTAGGCTGCCAAGTGAACATTTGCCCTTTGCAGACCTCTCTCTCTAGCCTTTTCTTGCCTTACCCCCACATGGTTCCCCACATACAAGTTCTCCATGCTAGTGCTGAGCTTCAGTCAGGGGAGCTTAATGTGGATTGCCCCACGATGGAATGTAGTATGTCGGCTGTACAAGTTCAGGAGACTTTCCAACTGAGGAGACCTTCAGAATTTTGAAACTGTCTCTCCATTTCGAACCCCATTCTCCAGCAAAATAATCTCGGACGATTAGAGTGAAATTGACTTTTTGTTGTTTTTTTTTTCTTAGAATCAATATGCGTCGTTTTGGACAAGCTCAAAAAATCATTTCCTTTTCTTGCTCATTTTCATGTGTACAGAGTAAGTCTGTTTTTTGGTCATTCTCTTGTGCAAGCACATGCTAGGTTTCAGTATGAAGGAATAGAGCTGGGAATTTCAGGACCGACCCGTGCTTGAGCATACAGTGTGTGTGTGCTGGTTCATGTCAGAATCTGTGTTGGTGTGAAACCGCATCATGCTTTTACACGTGTCAGAGCTTAGCTGTTTTCATGGATATCATCAGACCATACCAGAGCCTGACCCTAACATTACATGAAACCTTCACAATGCATAAACTTGAGAGCATCATGTCTAACCGTTTTTCTCACACACCACTGTCAGAAATCAAACCGTGTTTTTTGCATTTGTTGAGCATTTATTTAGTATTAAGTGTGCGTCCGTTAATCCATTCTTGTTGACTTTAATTGCATCATCGTAATTTTGCCAGTCTTTGTAGTTGATGTATTGTGCCTCATCATGGCAAATTTATTTGTAAGGCTCTTTCTTAAATTTGTGTGAAGGGTGTAAACAACACTTGGTTGTTAAACTCATAGCCTGTGTCCCAGGACCATGACAATAGTTCCTTTGGGCTTAAAAGGCTACAGCCCTCTAACACCATATTTGCATTACTTCAAATTTGCACACACTTCATTCCCACTCGTTGCAACTCGCATTGCTCAGTATACCTGTATTTTGGAAAATACTGGAATATCCAAGTTTCATAATGTTACTGTTACCACCCATATTTTCCAAATGATAATACCATAATGCATAGTACCAAGTTTTGATAAGATATTATAGAGGGGTTCTTGGTTCGTTTTTGAATGCTTATATAAATAATAACTAATAACTTTTTGCCTTCATGAGGATTAGATTCACTGTTTTGGATCGCTACATTTAATTTGAGAATGCAAGTACAGAATGATGCGTCCTGTGTGCAATTGAGTCAACAGTCACTAGCAGGTGCAGCAGTGGCAACAGCAACAACAGCCTCCCCCCCGGTCCCTAATGCCCATTCGCTATGGCGCAAACAACATTAAGATACTTGTGTTCTGCATAAATAAACAAACAATAAAATACATAAAATCTGCAAAAATAAATCAAAAATCAAAATCAAAAAATCTCATTATTAAAAAAACAAAAACGAGTCTGTTCTGATTTAGAGGTTAGAATCTACAGCTTATATGATTAAAAATCACAAAACATGACACATTAAATTAAAATAATTTAAATATTACAAGATTTATTAGTATGTAAATATATATATTTTTTTCAAATGGATTATAAAAAAAATATGTAAATACTTGTAAATACAAGGAGCTGTTTTGCTCTAGACCATCTTCAACCACCGGACAAGTGTTTTTTCCTCCACAGCACGAGGGCCTGGATTCCTCTTTCTCTCTTTAACACATTCCCCTTCCTCTTTTAAACAGGAGAGATGTTTGCTGTATGTCCAGAGGTATAACTAAACTTTGACCCCTAAGTTTGCAAGCCAGCAGGGGGTAGACCGGAAATATTGAGGCATATATGGGCATGTTGGATCTGTTCCCAGTTTTAGTATTAAACGGTTGCTGGAAGTTCAGTTAACTAAAACATAAAACAATATAGTAGATTTAGATTACTGTTTTGTCAATATAAACTAAAACATAAAACAATATAAAAGCAGTTTTTCAGTGGCACTTGATAATGTAAGCATCACTGTTGTAGGGCTGTATGGAATGAGTTTTATTTTTTCTATAGTGTTTTTAGTTAAAATATTTCTGGATTCTATTTTAATGGTTTAATTTGAATTTTAATATTTAAAAATCATCTAATCAATTGAATTTATAAAACTTTAATAATTGGTTACATCTGCTTTAAATATTCTTAACAAAAATATATAATTAAAAATATTATATACAAATTATTAGCTGAATTTATTGCCAAAAATAAATATAGTTATTCAAGCGCTTTTATGGACAAAAATCAGTAACCAGCACATCATAATAGTCATGGGCCACCATATAGATTGCGCGCTGATTCCCTTTATGGGATCCCCTTAAAAGGCAGCTCAAAGCAGGAATTTATATGTACAGTAGAGATCAAAATTAGAGAGCAACCTTTAATTTCCTAAATTTCAAGGTCACTGCTTAGTCCTATTTGAAGTTATCCTAACAGGAGTAGAAGGACAGTTTTTAAAAGTATATTTCAATAAAGCAGTATAAAATCAGTGGGGGACGAAGTAGCCTACACAAATCAAGTACTTGAGTAAAAGTACAGATACGTATAAGTATAATATTACTCCAGTAAAAGTACGCTCCTTTTTCAATTTTACTCGAGTGAAAGTACAAAAGTACTCAATTTTTTATGTACTTAAGTAAGATTTATTTAGCAATTTTATGTAGGCTATTTAATTTTATATTAGCACATATTTTTTTATAATCCTACCGCTCAAAAAACCTGGAATTTTCCCAAAAATAACCACTATATGGAGTCAAGATATATTTTTGTTGTTGATATGGACTACGCTGATGAGAGTGGACGTACTAATGTTCACTGTGAAGCGTTACACTGCGATGTACCTGAGAGAAAACAGATTTGTGACCCTGGACCACAAAACCAGTCATAAGGGAAAATTCTTCGAAAATTGAGATTTATGCATCATCCGAAAGCTGAATAAATAAACTGTTAAGAAAGGATGATAATTGGCTGAGATACAACTATTTGAATGAAATCTAAGGGTGCAAAAAAATAAAACATTGAGAAAAATCACCTTTAAAAATTGTCTAAAGTTCTTAGCAATGCATATTACTATTCAAAAATTAACTTTTGATATATTTACAGTAGGAAATTTACAAAATTTCTTCATGGAACATGATCTTTACTTAATATCCTAATAATTGCCATAAAAGAAAAAATTAATTTTTGACCCATACAATATATTTTATATACCAGCAACTTAAGACTGGTTTTGTGGTCCAGAATCACATGTGACCATCAGATTTTCACCAGTAAAAAAAAAAAAAGTGTTTTAAAATTAGTTGTTTTGCAGAACATCACAGTTATATATGACATGAGAATAAGGCCTGAAGTAAGGAAGAAAATTTTAAGGATAATATAATTAGATTTTCATAATGATTTTTTTCTTCTCAAAACCTTGTCTGTGGTGTAAAAACACCCCTGGCCAAATGCCCCCAGAAGGGAATCACTTCCCAACTTTGCTAATTACTGTAGTTACCATGTTCTGAACATCACATCCTTTCTTTTTTCCCCCCAGATGTAATCTATCTAGGTGATTGAATAAAAATATTTAGACTTTATATCTAAAAATTACCTCAACTTATCACCAACAAGCTTTGTTAGCTAGACAGTTAGCATCAGCTACCAATATTTCCTTATTTTCAGTATGGTTATGAATAAAAAATCATATCTGTCTAACGTTACTTGGCTGACTTTATTCATTTTTTTTCCAAAAACATTTGCATTCTTCAACCTAAGAGGCACTGATGCCTGATGGATGGTGTCTGCATTCAAGCATTTCAGTGGGGGCTTAAATAGATCACCCGTTACAGCAGATTTAGTTCACAAACAAATGACAGTTTTTTGGACCTAAATATGGTTTTTCATTTACAATAATTAATCCTAAAATTCGACATTAGTAACTTACTTTTAGCAGCATCAGTCATGTGCACGCTCACAAGATCTCCCGGTTCTTATTTATGGATTCAGTTTCACTGGGAGACTCGCACTAAATGGTTCATTTGAATCAGTGAGTTTGTCGACTCGAGAACAGCTGCAATCAGATCATTATAATTCCTTAATGAATCGTTTTGGTGTGATTTTGTGATCCGATTTAAAAGCTTCATTGAAAAGAATCAGTTCTTGAATCAGACACGGCTTCAGCATGTCAAGAGCACGTGATAATATATTATAAGGGAGTAACGATATGTTTTATGAAATGTAGTGAAGTAAAAAAGTATGATCTTATGCTTTGGAATGTAGTGACAGTAAAATTAAAAGTTACTAAAAAATAAAACTACTCCAGTAAAGTACAGATACTTGAAAAAATGTACTTAAGTACAGTAAACGAAGTAAAGCTACTCCTCCGTTATGACCACCACTGTGTAAAATATTCTTTATACTGAAGCAATATAAAAAACCTAAACTATGTTTTGAAAAAATATTAAAATTAGAGAACACTTACAGATACCTCCAAGTTATTGGTGTTATTCTGGCACCTGGTGCTAATTTCCTTAATTATATGACAAAACACTATTTTACTGGCAGCATTTCCTCCAATTTTCACAGAGATTGCAAGATGCTGAACCGTTCTAAGGGGATTGAAAACTCTGCAAGCAGGAGGTTGCCCAGATGAAGGCCAAAGGGTTTACCCTTTTAGCCAATGCAAGAGAAGTTGGTCATTCCAAATCTGTAATTTCTTGAATACTTGCAGCTTTACAATGACACCAATTCCCTCAATCCCCCACAAAAAAGGCTGGTTGTCCACATAAGACAAATGCATGAGAAAACAGGATAATGCAGAGAAACTCCTAATGGGGAATCGGTTCAACACTGCAACTGAAATTGCTTGCCAGTGGTCAGTGCTAAACAGGTTATGGGATCTGTCTTTACATGTTTAAGAGGAGTTAGACTGAAAGTGCACTCTGCAGTGAGCAAAGACTTTCATCAGCAGAAAGAATAAAAAGGCTAAGCTCACCTTTGATGAGGAGCATATTCTGTGGAGAGAGGAGAAGACCGTTCCAAAGTTCACTTTAGTGGTGTGAGAGCAAGGTTTAATTTATTTGGGTTGGATGGGAAAACATTTGTTCAGCATTAAAGCGAGGAAAGACTGAAGCCCAAGTCCATAAAGAAGTCAGTGAAAAGGCAGAGGAGGAAGTGTCAGGGTTTGGGGGATTGTCTGCAGCAGGAGTTGGGCCTCTTATACAGCTTCATGGCAAGGTGAATGTAAATGTTTATCAGAAACCTCCTTCAGCAACATGCAGTTCCTTCCCTGCAAGCATCTCCCAAATCAGCCTGCAAATTTTTTTGCAAGGACAGTGCCCCCCCCCATCACACTGGAAAAACATGTAAAACAATTCCTTGAAGCTAAGAACATTGAAATAATGAAATGGCCAAGCCCAGAGGTCCTGATCTAAACCTGATTGAAAATCTCTGGAAAATCCTTGGTGACAAAGTTATGGCTAAGAAAAAAACCCCACTACAGTTACCAAACTGTGGAAGAGAGTGGAAAAAAAAAGCCAAGTCACCTTATTTTGTATAGCGCTTTATCCAATACCGGTTGTGTCAGCAGCTTTACAGTGTCAAAAAAACAGGAAAAACTACTTTTGTCAATAAGACAATAACAGTGTTATTTTTCCAGTTAAAGTCAGTTCTTTGATGATTCGGTGAGGTCATCATCTAGTTCAGCTCTCTTCCAATAGTGTCTTTGCAATCAGTCAAGCGTCCCCAACTAAGCAAGCCAAAGGCAACGGTGGCATGGAACCAAAATTCCATCGGTGACAGAAATGGAGAAAAAAACCAGCATGGCGTGGTTTAATTCCAGTATTATCAAATGGCCAGATTGTTGAGAATGCAGCAGACGTGAAGGAATATAATGCGATCCATGAGCTTGCTCAAGTATTGAGGAGGTAAAACCATTCAGGCCTTTGTTAGTTATTAGCAAGATTTTAAAATGTATTTGTTGTTCAATAAGGTAGCCAGTGCAGAAAGTTGACAGAACCGGGCTAATATGGTCATACTTCCTGATTTCAGTAAGAAAACTCTATCTGCTTTATTTTAGACCAGCTGGAGTTTGTTTATTTAGTGTGCAGTAGCAACCACCCAAATAAAGCATTACAATAATCTAACCTTGAGGTCATGAATGCATGAATAAAAAAACGTTTCTGCATTTGACATTGAGAGCATTTAGGGATATATTTTAAGATGGAAAGAAAAAATGGTTTTTTACAAATGCTAGAAACATGGTTTTCAAATGAAAGATTTCAGAGGAAAGATTTTCAAATAGGTTCTTAAGTGATGACAAGGAATTAAAACAGAGCAGCCATCAAGTGCTAGACAGTTTTTTTAGGTTATTACATTAGGTCCAATAATTAAAACCTCTTTTTTTCAGAATTTAGCAGGTAGAAAAATTACTAGTCATCCAGGTTTTTTTTATCAAACTATGCATTCCGTTAATTTTGCAAATTTGTAGGTTTCCTAAGGCCGCAATAAAATGAGCTGAGTATTCAGCATAACAGTGAAAACTAACACCATGTTCTTGATGATATCTCCCAAGGGTAACATTTAAAGTGTGAAAAGCAATGGTCCTAGTACTGTGTGGCATTCCATACTGTACTTGTGATCGATATGTTATCTATACATCAACATCTACAAATACGAAATGGTCATAAAAATAAAATTAAAAACCAAGCGAAGAAAATGCAATTCTACTAATTCCAACATAATTTTGTAGTCTACTCAAAAGAATGTTGTGGTCGATTGTGTCAAACACAGCACTAAAAATCGAGTTGTACTAATAGAGAAATACAACCACAATTGGATGATAAGAGCAGTTCTTTTGAAAATGTGCAAATAACCCAGACTCTGCATATCACTAATGTTACAGAATAGACTGGGATGATGTGTAAAACTATATTCAGGCTTGCCTCATAACAAAACAATATATAATATAAAAATATATATTTCTCAGGATCGCCAAAAACATAACACAGTACCTTTTAATAGTGACTGTTAGCTGCCTAAAGGGTGAGACGGCATGGCCTGGGCCTTGAAATGCCTCAATTATGTCATCTGGGTATAGTGTCTCTGGGAGTTCTTGTTTCAAACAATCGACAACAGCAACGAGAGGCTATTTAGTCTTTCTGTGAGCATGGTTGCTTGGTTGCTGGGGGTTTGATTCGGTTCCACTGCTGAAAAAACAATTACTCCACAAAACAGCTTGTAACAGGCAATGTGATCAAAACACTCAGTAAACTGTTCATGTTGGGGAAAACGACTTTGTCATGAGTGGGTGGGGCCGAGAGCCAAAAAAAAAACGGACTTTGTCATGAGTGGGTGGGGCCGAGAGCCATTGAGAACTCATTGTCACTCGCATCACGGACATCGCTCCATTCCCACAGCTCTCGGCCCCGCCCCACTTGTCACAGTCTTTATCACATGAGTCTAAGACTTCTGCCATTTCTGTCTTCTGATTAAGCATTTTTGTCCACAGCCAGCTGTGCCAGAGGAGTCGCACCTCTTTGATGCCGGGCTTGGGGAGGGAGAAACACCCTCATCACGTGTAACTTTAGGCCTTGTGTCCGGCTGTCCATGAAGCAAAAGGTTTTTTACTAAAGAAATAGGCAGGGAGCTCTGCAACATATTGCTAGCTAGTAAGGTTTAGTCCAGGAGCCTTCAGCCTTTTCTGTCATCTGGTGCTGCTTCCTCAAGAAAGTTTATCATTCACATGTGTTGCTGCTTCCTCAAGAAAGTTTATCATTCACATGTGTTTTAAAAAATGCTTGTCAGTTTAGATATTAAGTGACTTTAAGCTATTCAAACACATTTCTTTATGTTAATAATGTTGATCAAACAAAAGAAAAACAGAGAATCACTTGCTGCACTTAAACTTTTCATATTCTTTATCCTGGCTGAAGCACTTTTGTTTCAATCTTATACAGAATAATAAGCCTATGTTATCGTTTAAAAGTTAAAGATATTAATATTTAATAAGGTGAGTCTGAGAGTCTTATTTTGACAGAGCGATTTTTCATTTCTTGTTCGTATGTAGGCCTAAATACAAATAAAAAGTTGAACATTAAAAGGGTGACCTATTATGGCCCTTTTTACAAATGTAAAAAAATAAGTCTCTGATGTCCCAGAGTGTGTATGTGAAAGTGTTTAGCTCAAAAACCCCACAGATAATTTTTTAAAGCTTTGTTGAAATTGCCAATTTTTAGGGTATGAGCCAAAAACACCCCATTTTTGTGCCTTTGTTTGCTATCACATTATTAGCTTGACAAATTCAAGCGGTCAAATTCACATCGCTTCCATATGCAATTTTTAAAGCTACCACATTCCTATGTACGATCATTTTCAGGTAACACATGAAAAGCAGGGCTGTGCAAATAATCAACTGTGATTTTTATACACATCTCGTCAGTAAAGCCGGTTCTGTGGTTAGGTAAGGCAAGGCAAGGTTTATTTAATATAGCACATTTCGTACCCCAATGGTAATTTCAAAGTGCTTTTACATAAATAAAAGTAAAATAATCAACAATCAAAAAAAAAACAAAGCAAAAAAATAAAACAAGGAATTTTTAAAAACTTTGAAAATGATTTAAAAATTGATTTAAAATGAATTTTAAGACAGTTAAAAAAAATAGAAAATTATTTTACATAAAATACAGTGCAATCAGTTCGGACATCACACAGTGCTCAGTCAATAAATGCACAGCTAAACAGATAAGTTTTGAGTCTAGACAAAGTAAGAATCACACATCATATTTTGTTTTCCAAAAGAGCTTTCTTGGCACTCTGTAAGGCTAATGTTGCTAAAGCTACCATTGTCTCTGCCTGTTTTCACTGATGATGCCTTTCATGTTAGGGGTCTGGGCAAATAATTGAATGCGATTTTTCATGTGCATCTCGTCAGTAAAGCCAGTTCTGTGATTAGTAGTAAATCTCCAGCACATGCCTTTCAGATGGAGCGGCATTTAATACACAGAGCCGTAGTTCACTGACAAAGCTACGCATATCATGTTTCATAATCACAGGCGATTAATTGCTGATTTAATCGAACAACGGCTCTGTGTATAAAATGCCGCTCCATTTAAAACCACTTGCTGGAGATTTACTACTAATCACAGAACTGGCTTTTACTGACGAGATGCACATGAAAATCGCATTTACAATTATTTGCCCAGCCCTAACATGAAGGCATCATCAGTGAAAAACACAGGGCAGATACAAATGGTAGCAGCTTTAGCAACATTAGCCTTACAGAGTGCCAAGAAAGCTCTTTTGGAAAACAAAATATGATGTGTGATTCATACTATCCCTTGAAAAAAGAACGTTCACACACGAAGCATTGGTATCAATCTCTCTTTCAGAATCAATCTTTGCACAACTGAACTGACCCTCACTTGTGAGGCGATCCGGTGTAAAATGATTAGCACAAACATATAGGATTTTCCGTTTTTGTTTTTTTCTGGGACATTTCCTTTGAAAATGAAAATTTTGGCAAGGAACCAAAACTCCATCGATGACAGAATGGAGAAAAAACTTTGGGAGAAACCAGGCTCAGTCGGGGGGCCAGTTCTCCTCTGACCAGACAAAACCAGCAGTTCAGTTCCAGTCTGCAGCAAAGTCCCATTGTGCAGAGGACTCAACTGGTTCCTATGGTCTTGTCCCAGTGGCTGTCTGAGAGAAGGTCTTTACGGGGTATCTGGGGCTCATCTAGTTGTCCTGGTCTCTGCTGACTTTCAGGTCTGTAGAGGTCCTCTCTAGGTGCTGATCCACCATCTGGGCTGGATACGTACTGGATCCGGGTGACTGCAGTGACCATCTGATCTGGATACAGACTGGATCTGGTGGCTACGGTGATCTCGGAATAAGAGGGAAACAGACTAATAGTAGCGCCCGCACACGCGAATGCCATTCTTCCTAACGATGTAGCAAGCGCATCGGGTGTTTATGGGAAGTGTTCCGGTTCCGGTTGACCTAAATAATGCAGCCTAAAAAAATCCTTTAATGGATTTGAAAATAAGAAATGTGTTAGTGTGTTATGTGTAAGTAGGGATATGCTGGTATCAAAATTTCCTGTTTGCGTTAATTGCTAATTCTTTTATCCACGGTATGCGGTATTATCACGGTATTGAAATTTAGGTTTAACAGAAGTGGTCATAATACAGTATAACAAGCTTAAATAACTTTTTTCTTATAACAAAAATAACCTGAACATTTAAATGCAATAAAGTAATACAGGAAAAATATATATAAAGTTAAAAGTTTTACACAGATTAAAGTGCGAAAGAACTATAAAGACCAATAGGTATCACTTTACAATAAGAGCTCATTAGTTAACCTTAGTAAATGCATTAACATTCACAATGAGCAATAGCTACATTTGCTACAGAAGTTATTATTATCTTTGTTAAAAAATACAAGTCTTAGTTCATGTTAGCTCTAGCTAAACTTTCAGTTTTAACAACGTGTTATTAAATATTGAAATACCTAAGATGAATGAATGTCCAGAAGAATTTTCATGGCAGTTTGTTAGCTAATGAATTAACTAATGTTAACTAATAAAGCCCCTAATGTAAAGTGTAAACGAACAATAAAGAAAAAAGAATCAAAACACTTTTAACAATATCTAGGGCATGTTGTAGTCCAGATTAAAATGAAAAAAAAAAAAAAAAACAGTTTGAAAATAAATAGCCTATTAAGTGTAAATATTTAAGGTATTTGGCGCTTCCATGATGAACACCCATAGCAAATCCACAAATGTGAATGGCTATTTAAAATATTTAAATATGTTTTAGAAAGTAGAGCAGCTGCTTTATTTATGGGGTTTCCAGGGTAAGGGCTGCATTTTCTGCAGTTTAGCGCCATCTGCTTTCAGAGAGTGAATGTGCTTTCATTCAGAGAGTCTCTCACGTGTTCCCCATGTGCTTCTCATGCGTGCTTGTTTATATCAGAGCAGCACACGTCTTTCAAGCAGCAATAACAGCAGTGTTGTGCAATTTGACCAGCTGATGAGAATAATATTCTTAAAATGCATGCCAAATTCGGAATAATTTGTAATATATAATTATTCACAGTATTTAGAAGTGCCCACAATAACAATATCGTGTACATTCATTACCGTGATATATCGCATTACGTTGTACACATTGCAGTTTTATATGTAAACCAGGTTAAAGAGATGGGTCTTTTAATCTAGATTTAAAACTGTCAGAGTGTGTCTGCCTCCCGAACAATGCTAGGTAGGTTATTCCAGAGTTTGGGCGCTAAATAGGAAAAGGATCTGCAGCCGCAGTTGACTTTGATATTCTAGGTATTTATCAAATTGCCAGAGTTTTGAGAACGCAGCAGACGTGGAGGACTATAATGTAACAAGATCTCGTTCAAATACTGAGGTGCTAAACCATACAGGGCTTTATAAGTAATAAGCAAGATTTTAAAATCTATACAATGTTTAATAATCCAAGTTTGTAGGTAGGCCTACAGACATCCATTGTGGGGCGTTCTTGGCTGTGTGTTTTTTTTTTTTTTTTTTTTTTTATATATTGTTCATAGCTATATCGGGATTATATTGGTATCGACTGAAATTAATAAATATGTTATGATATTAAATTTTGGCCGTATTGTCCAGCCCAGTTTTGATGCAGGTAATGATTTAAACAGTGGTTAAATTAATGATTAATTTATCATTCATAATGCTAGTAAAATGCCATAGAATTTGGGCAATCTGGAAGACTCTGAAAATAGATTTAACTCAATCAGGACATTAAAAAATATACACAAAAACTTATTCAGAAAAATAACGCTGACTACATACAGTACAGACTTAAAGACATGAAGCTATTTCCAAGATGATGCATGGTAAGCTTTGAATTTCAATACAAACCTAGAGCAGAGATGCCCAAACTTTTAAACTTATGGTACACATGAAAACATAGAAAACACTCCCATTTATAGTACAATAGAGTTCAATGCCTAATACACCAGTCTGATGAACCTGAACAAGTGTAAAATGAGAAGCAAATTAACTGAATCTCACCTATAATATCATGACTCTGACAGTAAGTCAGCTGCAGCCCAATTTGGAAAACATTTGAAAAATAAGGACCGGCTTCATGTCTCTCATTAGAGACCACTGATTTTGCAAGCATATGGCTGTGTTACTTTAATATCTAATATGAAAATTCTCACACATTTATATACCACTAGGTGGTGGCGCTATAAGTAGTCATCATTAAACCAGTGTTGTTGAAATGAAATTGTATGTCTGGCAGTGATTTTGAATGGATCAATATGACATATTAACCCTATGTGAATATTATTATTATTATTAATTATTATTATTATTATTATTATTATGCTATATACTGTATATAGGGGTGTGGGCGATATGGAAAAAAATATATCAGGTTTTTTTTAGTTTTATAGAAATATTACGATTTTATCACAGGTCTTTGTCATGTTGGTTTTACTACTTTGCATGTTGTCTGAGCATTACAGCCAAAGTAATTTCCCTATTATAAAGACAAAGCCTTTCAAGGTAAAAAAAAAAAAAAAAAAAAAAAAAAAAAGAATGGCAGATATTTAGGCGAAGTGGGCGAAGATAAAAATCTTTGTCATTATTTTATCTTTGTTATTAAAATATAAGAACAAAGATACACATTACAACCACACAACATACAAATAAAACAAACAGTGTTTTATTTTCAGGTACAAAAGCTGTATTTGGCAGGAACAACTGTATTAAAGTTCTTCAGTCAAGAGTAATGAGTGATTTTCTTTGTGTTTTGTTGTTTTATTTTCTAAAATCAAAATTAATTATTAACATTACCAATATTTCGTCGTTTAAACATCTAAAATCAAATCGAACTCTAAAGGAATAGTCCCCCCTCCCCCCCCAAAAAAATAGTAAAGGAATAGTCCCCCCCCCCCTGTCATCTATCAATTTTGTCATAGTGTTTTATTTTTTATACCACAATTTACTCAAACATTGTTTTAAACCCTGAATGAGTTTCTTTTCTTCTGCTGAACATAAATGCTATTTTGCGGAACTTGGAAAACCAAACAGTTGCTTGTCCACAGTGACTTCCATAGTATTTTTTTTTCCTGCTATCAATTTCAAATGTGGACCAGCAACTGTTTGGTTACCAGCATTCTTCAAAAATATCTTTTTTTTTTTTCAGCACAAGAAATAAATGAATACAGGTTTGGGACAACATGTGAGTGAGTAAATAATGACAGAAATCAAATTTTATGGTGAATTATCCCTTTAATGACAGTCAGCTGCATGTTTAATAATGTCCCTTTAAGACCTGCACGCATCTAATATACAGGCACATATCCGATTTTCTCTCAACTGTTTAATTTCATTTTAGACATAACCAACTGAGTTTATCTGTAAACCTTGTGTGTTTTGACAGTATAAGCACAAAAGATAACTTAGTTCAGTAATAAGGTGCTGTTTGACAGGCTTTTTAGTGCGCACACTTCAGGTGAAAATACTCAGAAAAGGCGCACGTCAGACCAGCGCACAAATTAAACATTTAACCGGCAAGACTTTAAAACACATGCACACAATGAACTTTTGTGATTGCGATTAAGTACAGTATCCTGTGAGAGTAACTCCACCACTGAGTTAAGTAAATGCAGTTAAATTTTTACGCCAGTAGGTGGCGGCAAAAGAACTGTTTTTAAGAGTAGTCATCATTAAACCATTCTGTTCATTCAACTAATACACATTAAAAATAAGGTGTTGAAATTAATTTAACTTTGAAGGCCACTTTATAAGGCTCAGTCGACAATCAATGTGTCACCTGGGTAACGCTGAAGCTGATGTTTCATTTCATCGAGATTGATGGCTTTGAATCAATGCATTGAACAGCGCTGATGGGAAAGCAATGGGAAATCCCCTTAAACGCTGAATGGATACTATGACAAAGATATGATTTCATCTAAACTGTTTCATGAATATATGACTTGATCTGAAACGATGGACACAGGTAATCGCACACGCTCAGGTCACCGTCTCAGTCTGCTGACTGAGCTGACTGAGCTCCGCCTCAGACACAGATAGAGAGCAGACCAGATGTCAGAGGCAGCGGGATAGCTAAAATGTATTTTAGAATTTTTTTTTACTTAAACAAACCATTCATGTAAACACAATGGTTATCACGGTCATGTCTAAATTTTGTACGATAAGTCAAATATAGTAATTATCGCGATGGGCCTAGCATCAACTGCATTTCCCCCTATTCTCGTATATGAAATGGCGGGCCAAATTAAAGGTCACCAGGGGCCAATGTTTTCCCCTGGGCACTTGTTTGGGCATCTCTGACATAGAACAATATAGTAACTGACTTGTATTATAATATTCATTGTATATTTGAAATCAATTTCTGATACTAATACCATTTCTGATATCAATATATTCTTTATCCTGCTCAAAAACACCATAAACATTGCATATAACATTTGAATTAAAAAATACAGTAATTTAAATTCACATATCTTAAAAATTAATCCTGTGTGACTGATACACTTAAGTTTTTCCTTAGTGGTGGAAAGAGTACTAAGAAATTGTACTTAAATGCACAATAGGTAAGAAGTTTTTTTTATTTTTATTTTTTTATTAAAACCTCCAAAAACCACTAGAACAGTGTTTATATATTTTGCTGACTTGTGTACTTACACTATCCCAAATGTTTCGAAGAATGTTTAAATCCAGAGAAGTAAGCAATTTTATCGAGTGACACGGACCATTGTGTCGCCTGCCAATGACATCATAACCCCTCAATTTCCGGTTTTGTTGTCATTTGGAAACACCAAAGATGCTTTAATATGTTATGCGTTTTAATAGATCGGTGACCACCGTACAGAGTAACATTATAACAGAACTTTCAAATGTATCTGGGGTCTCACTTATAAAACTCTCTTTAGATTTCATCCTAAAAGTGTACGTATGTACAAAAGCTAGATTTTGTACGCCAGAACCTGCGCAAAAATCCTTTTATAATTCCCAGTCAGGGGATGATTGTGCGTTCGTGCATCTCAACCCCGACTCCTCCCCGAAATCACCATATATGGAGCTTTCAACGCCTAGTTTTACTATGCATAACTTCATCTGCATATCATTTCCATGCATATTCCCATCCATGTTACACCATATTTAACACCGTTAAAGGTACAAGACATTAAGGAAATATGAGATACGGACTATAAATGCAATTTGTGCCATACACAATTTTTATTGCTTCAAATCATCCAGTATCCTTATGTTTTAGCATAAAATATAAAAAATTGTTTATATATATATATATATATATATATATATATATATAAAACAAAACTGTTTAAAATAGTTCTCAGATAAATATTTTAGAATAGATTTGGTCTCATTCTTTACCATCTTTTAGCTATTTTTAGCCTATATTTATTGCAGTGTAAATAGAAGTGTCTGACTTGGCGCGTCACTGACAAAGTAGCCCATTTTAAAAAGAAAACATGCAAATTACCATTTTCTTAAAGTTGTATCCTTCAAATACAGTGATATTTTTCATAATGTTGTGGAAATGCCTTCACACAGCATCAACACCTCTGTGCAGCTATGGTTGTACAGTAAGCTATTATCACTGGACCAATTCAAACTGGACAATGGACCGTTCAACCACTGAATCCAGCAGTGTCTGCCATAATATCAAAGTGCGCATCATTGTTCTCACTAAAATATTTTTGCATAGCATGAGATCTAGTTTAGTTTAAAGATGAATTATTGTGCACCTATAGCACCTATAGTGATCAAGTGCATTCGACTAAATATGTCTAAATTCATATAATTTTTGTTTAACTTCTGCGTAATGACTTTATGTATTTTCAGTGCTTATCTCCATTAATGAGAGTGGAATATTTAATGTAAATGTGTATATCAAAATGAAAACAGATTTTAAAATTGTTGCTTACTTTTCTCATGCCAGGAAAAAGAGACGCATGGTCTAGAATGTCCGTAAAGTGCGTACATAAGGTGTAGTTTATATAAATCCCAGTATGTGCATGTAAAATTGTGTACGCATGTTTCTATGCCCATTATGTGGTTACGCAACGTTTATAAATGAGACCCCTGGTATGATAAAACAGCACTGCTTTTTTTCCCTACATACGTACGACCGGAAGGAGCGGAAACGGTCGACTGTGGCATAATAAAAGCTCCGCTGCTTTAGAGCCATGTGTCACGCTCATACAGCTTTCAGCCTCACCCTGCTTGATTCTACTATGTTAATAAATCATTAGCTCATCCATGAACATGATTTCTGCCCAAGTCCTGTCAGATTGCATCGGCTGTGGGGATGAAGACAACAACTCCCAGCGACGAAAAATTACATATTGTGCCTTTAAGTAAAATATTGCTACTTAAGGAATAATTTACTTGACTACAAGTAAAAGTACATTCGCTTATGATGGTGATTCAAAACGACAATGCAGGTGATTGACAGTCAAAGCATAGCACCATTTGAACGGCCCGCCCGCCGCAGCTGAACTGGAAGTTTTGATTGAGTCAGACCTGTCTGTTATTGGCTGAAGCACAGGGCTCCACCCCAGGAGTTTGAAAAAGTGCTCGTCAAACGCTGACTTGCTGTTCTCCATCGGTACTGCCTTTGTCACTTTTTTCTTTTTTTTTGTACTTTGTACTTTTGGTGAAAAATAAATGTAGTGAAGTTGAATGCTTTAGTTTTATTCTACTCAAGTAAAAGTAAAAGTACCACAATTTAATTATACTCAAGAAAGTAGAAAAATGTCAAAATGTACTCAAGTACTTTGACGAAAGTATTTGTAATTAGTTACTTTCCACCTTTCTAAGATATCAGCATCTGCCAAAAAAAAGGTTGACCACTAATTACATCATTTGTTCAACTGACATATCATGTAAATAATTTGTGTACTCTGTGTAATTGACTGACAGCCCTAATTTCAACACATCAAGAGAAACTTTTACCCTGTGTTCCCTCACAGCTGCTTGTTCATCACTTTTTTGGAAGTGCAGACTGACTAATCGAGTCTGAGTGAAACTGACTGAGTTTGTTACACAGTTTTACATTACAGCATTACATATAGCATTACACTCAAAGCGCAAACATATGTCTGCAGTTTGCACACTTAGCAGCCTGTTATAGTTTGCACACATATGCATTGTGTAAGAAAGTCTCAAGAACAAAACAGCAAAATCTTAAAAGTTACACAGTCACACTGATGCGTGCAAGCACACAGTGTCATTCCAAAGGGCGAGTTGACACGAAGTCTCTCTGATCACAAGATATGCTCTCCCCCTTCTACCCCCCACCCTTCCAGGTTTTGCTTTAATGTTGTTAGTGTCAGAGAAAGATTACCAGTGTGAAGGAGTGCAGGGGGAGGGAGAGATTTCAAAATTGAAAGCAGCTGATGTCCAATATGCTCCAACAGAAAAACGAACAAGCACAAAAGCAGACCATGGAAAACAGTAGCACACTTTTATTTGTCCCAGAGCTTCCAAGCACCGATGTCAGTGCTCTTCAATCCATTTGCTGCACAACTCATCTGTTCAGAACAGAACCTTAAAGGGACCGTCAATTTTCATTGTTTGAAACGTGATAAGGACTTTGGGACTTGAGGATTTCATTTTTAATGGCGACGTGAAGACATTGTTTTTAATTGAGTCCGAAATGGAATTAGAGATGCAGCAGTTTCTGTGAAAAGATATGGTCTGTGTTATCTGGTTAGTTTTGGAGGTTTGGAGATGCTCCTTTTGGGAATAATTAAAGGGGTCATATGATGTGATTTAAAATTTTCCTTTCTCTTGGAGAGTGTTACAACCTCTTGGTGAATAAAGAAGATCTGTGAAATAGCAAAGACTAAAGTCTCAAATCCAAAGAGAAATTCTTTATAAAAGTTGAGACTCGTCCACGCACCCCTGAAACGGCTCGTTCTAACACGCCCCCACATCTACGTCAGTATGTGGGACGATTTGCAAAACGCTGTGCAGATGTTCATGCAAAGAAAGAAGATGTACCTTTTATTCTTGTTGTAGTATTGTTGTTGCCGCCACCGCCATGTCATATAGATGCTGTGTGTTTCTCTGTGAAAGCGAAACTACTTTGTTTGGCCTTCCAAAAGAGGACGATATCCACTTCGTCATGCCTGGGGCTGATCCGTGCTGGTTGCTGAGGAAATACATCAACTTTGCACTGTGGATCGCCGAATCGGCTTTCACCGTGGACAAACGGCGTCCAGCCCGGGGTCGTCACATGTGGTTGCTGCAAGATCATGGTACGCTCCTTCGTAGAATCCACCTGCCGCACCGTTCTCAAGCCACCCGCCGGCGGCCACGGCTCACTCTAGGCCTCCGGCCTCTGCTCACGCAAGGTCGCAGTGTGTGACGTTGTTCCGTTGAAAAAGCGAAACTACTTTGTTTTTGCCTTCCAAAAGAAAACACGACTAGAAATCATGTTTATATCACGTTTATAATGAGTTTTATGTTTTTGTCTCGTCGCTTTGGCCGGACAAGGCTTCACAATATGTTAAGAGGCGTAACATGTCTGTCTCACACTTGAGGCATTCGGCCAATCACAATGCGCTGGATAGCTGGCCAATCACAGCACACTACGCTTTTCAGAGAGATGAGCCTTGTGAAAATCGACGCGTTTCAGAAGACGGGGCATAGAGGAGAAACAATAATGTACAGTATGTGGAAAATAATGTGTTTTTTTAACCTTAAACCGCATAAACACATTTCATTACACCACATACACAAAATAATGTTCTTTTTAACAGCATCATATGACCCCTGTAAATAGATTTAGAGAGCAGCTTAGCACATGTGGCCTGGGCCAGGGCCAATGCTATTTGTGTTTTTATGAATTTCAGGTGTGCATGTTCATTTTTGGGTGTGTGTGTGTGCTCACCAGTTAAACAGTGAAAGTCAACTGTATAGTTTTTTGTTGTTGTTTTCTTGTTACCACACACTCTAAACATTTATCATGCTATCAAACGTGATTCAGTTCAGTCACACTTTAGGACTTGGTCACTTGTTGATGTCTAGTTGCACACTACTTTTTGTTTTTGCCTGTTTGTTAGTTTATTTTGCTGAGAATAGCATGAACATGCTTGCTTCTGGGGTTTTGGGAGAGTCATTGCCTATGGGGTGTACCTCTGTGGAGTTCATTGGTGTGTTTCTGTCTGTGCAGAAGTTGGGCAGCAGTATGCAGTGTGAAGAGGGCACTGAGTGGCTGCTGGAGCTGCTGATGGAAGTGCAACTGCAGCAGTACTTCCTGCGCATCCGTGATGAGCTCAACGTTACACGTCTCTCACACTTTGACTATGTGAAGAATGAGGACCTCGAGAAGATCGGTATGGGCCGGCCCGGTGAGTCCAACCAAGGTGTTTTGCTTGTAGGTTCATTACAAATAATGCTTTCAGCATCGATACTTATGCAGAGATACAAAACAAATGTTCTTGATTTAAATTGTGGTGATTTATTTAGTGATTTCCAAAGCAATGATTAAGAACAAAAAAAAATTTAATAAAATAAAAATGTTACAAAATAAAACATACTTTGTATTAACTCTAAGCATTAAGTCAGTGTAAATGCAAAGTATTATCTCCCACAGCAACACTGAAGAAGACAAAGAAAAGAAATCAGTGATGTCAGAATATGTTTAGTAGCTTTAATAAAGCAGTGACTTGCTGTCACCTACTGCTGGTTTTAGTTTCATATTTAGAGTATCATTTAATTTAAAAGAAATACAAATACAATTGTGATATTTAAAATTTTCCAATTAATTTGCCAATTTAAAACGTGCAGTATTGCATATAAAATATACATTAGTTACATTTGTCAGGGTTGGGGGTGTAGGGATGAGGTGAGGACTCAATGGTGCAGAGAATGGGCTCCTTATTAATAATAAAAATAAAACAAAAACTACCCTGTGGGGGAGAAACAGGCTGGCAGCAAGGTTTTGAAAGTCTGGACAGGACAAGGCAGGGCAGGACACCATCTGGATATTTACAAAAACATTTAACAACGAACTCGCCCAGGAGTGCAAACACAAGGACAATAAATAGGGAGCAAGAGGAGGGTAATAAAGTTAGACAGGTGGGGAAAATAAACCAATAATCAGGTAACAAATTAGCCCACACATAGACAATAGACATGAGAGCACATGGCACACAGAAACAAACAAGAAAATCCATGTGCTCACATAAAGTAAAAACACAAGCACATGGCCAGCAAAACAAATCACCAGCCATGTGCAAGACAAGACATGAACACGCAGCTAATGAAAACACTCATAAACCGTGTGTTCACACAAAACATGACAACATGAAAGCACGTGGCCCGTGAAAAACAAGCTGTGTGATACACAGCATAAGACAAAACGTAACATGAAAGCACGCGGCTGAACACGGACTGCATGCTACACAGAACACAACATACAGAAGAGCGCACTGCCCGAGCAAACTCAAGACCACACCCTCCAACAACGAGACAGAACATGGAGTGTGAGTGTCTTAACCCCGACATGAAACAAGACATGAGTGCCAGGATCCAAACACCACGCTCAGACATGAAACAAGGAAACCAGGCACGTAGACAAAAGAGCGCACAGCTTGAGCACGCTCCCATGAAATCAAGACATGGCGGGAGTGTCAGGGCTCTGTCACAAAACCACAAATAAACTAGACCGAATTGAGAGAACCCTGACAACATTAGTATACATTAGTATACAAATTTCTCATGACTAGATGTATTTTTTCACAGAGCTTGTTCCAATGCATTCTTCATTCTCAAACATAGAGAGTTATTGCCCACTCCAGTCAGTACTTTGTCGATGATTGTTTGTGGATGTTGGGCAATGTCAGTAAGAGCTTTTGCAGCTCTCAATTCCAAATCAGATGCTGTTTACAAAAGTGACAGGTCATTTTTCTTCAAAAGGCAGATTTGTGAAGCTTCATCAATGAATGACACAGCATTTCTATCTACCAATGTCACCATCTTAATCCAAAGGTCAATTGGTTCAACCAATATAATATAATTCTTATTTATAATCAGTCTTTTTCTGTGCTGACCAAGAAATGGAGAAAGGTGACAAAGATGCATCTGAAAAAGTAAAATTTTCAGATGCATCTTTTTAATACAACAGAAGCAATCAGTATAGACTGATGAAACTTCTTTTTAAAGAGCAGGGATTATTTTTTTTTATATATATACTTGTTAACCCAGCACAAGCTTTGAGTGTCTTCCAAATCTAATTAGTGTGTCATTCCACACTCAGTATTAAGCCTTTGTGTGTAAGCTTTTTTTTTTGTAGTAGTAGTAGTAAGCATTTTATTGCACAAGTAATATGAACGTGTTCATTTAAATTTTTATTCAGGTACATTAATTTGCACCAGATGCCTTGATTGACTTGTTTTTAACCAGCAAAAATCATAAATAATAATCCTTTTTTTGTTTGCTTTTGACAGGGTTAAGACGGCTATGGGAGGCAGTGAAGAGGAGAAAAACCATGTGCAAGCGCAAGTCTTGGATGAGCAAGGTATGTCATCAGCCTTCCTCAAACGCAGTGAGATATTAATCAGGCTTCCAGTCCAGGGTCAGGTCCCACACACATCTACACACATGCAGCTGGACAAGGGCTTCGTTTTATTCGTTGGTCATTCAGCTCATGTTCCCTCAAGCACTTTAGAGTCTCAAACTTAAAAAGATTCTTATTGAACCTGAAAGGAATAAATCAAAAACTAACATTTAAAGCACTTGACCTAGACGATTTTCACAGACTTTTGGACAACAGTCTAAATGATCGCTTTTTTCAAGCTGAGATTGTGATGCTTCTCAAAAGATAACTTGCTGTTCATCTTCAATTGCTGAGAAGTTCAGCAGTTGGGTTTCTTTAAAATTAGAGTAAGAAAAGATATTTTGTCATTGATAGTAAATTTCAATGTGTCCTGTTGCTTCACATCTCTGAAATTTACCAACTTATTTTCTCTCTTTTACACATAATGCTGAAATGTCTACCCTGAGTGCTGAAGCAGGAAGTGTCGACAGGCCTGCCGCTCTCTCTCTAAAGCATTAACCAGGTTAATGGTCCATCAAATGCCGCAGGAAGAGCCTCAAATTGGCCTCAGTCACAAGCAATAAATAAATAAGTCTCAGGTCAGCAGCAGGGATTGTAGGTGGGGAGTGAATATCTAGTGCTCTCTCCACCTTCAATACCACAACTGAGGTGAGACCCTTGAGCAAGGCACCGAACCCCCAACTGCTCCCTGGGCGCCGCAGCAATATGGCTGCCCACTGGGTGTGTAATCACGGTGTGTGTGTGGGGGTGTTTGTTCACTACTCACTGCTGTGAGGCGTGACAATAGCCAGTAAGCACAAAGAGCTGTTTTGTAACACGCCTGTCAGACAGCAGTGGTTTCCAGTCGAGCGACTGAGAACCCCCAACACTGCACGTTTTGTAAGTGTTTTTGCCTCGTTTTCTCATTAGAGTACTGCGTGATTATCGTTGCTAGGGAAACTTTGCTTTAATCACTGTGTGTCTTACGTGTGAATTGTGGCGTTTGGTTTTGCGTTTGCCTATCGCGGGACTGGACAGTTTCGGTCTGTTAAATAGAGAGGCGTGACAATAGCCAGTAAGCCGGTAAAAAGTACTTAAAGAGCTGTTTTGTAAACGCCTGTCAGAAGAAACAGTCGAGCGACAGAGAAGGACAGCAGTTTGTAAGTGTTTTTGCCTCGTTTTCTCATTAGAGTACTGCGTGATTATCGTTGCTAGGGAAACTTTGCTTTAATCACTGTGTGTCTTACGTGTGAATTGTGGCGTTTGGTTTTGCGTTTGCCTATCGCGGAAACAGAAGAGACAATAGAAAGTAAATAGAGAGGCGTGACAATAGCCAGTAAGCCGGTAAAAAGTACTTAAAGAGATGTTTTGTAAACGCCTGTCAGAAGAAAAAACAGTCGAGCGACAGAGAAGGACAGCAGTTTGTAAGTGTTTTTGCCTCGTTTTCTCATTAGAGTACTGCGTGATTATCGTTGCTAGGGAAACTTTGCTTTAATCACTGTGTGTCTTACGTGTGAATTGTGGCGTTTGGTTTTGCGTTTGCCTATCGCGGGACTGGACAGTTTCGGTCTGTTAAATAGAGAGGCGTGACAATAGCCAGTAAGCCGGTAAAAAGTACTTAAAGAGCTGTTTTGTAAACGCCTGTCAGAAGAAACAGTCGAGCGACAGAGAAGGACAGCAGTTTGTAAGTGTTTTTGCCTCGTTTTCTCATTAGAGTACTGCGTGATTATCGTTGCTAGGGAAACTTTGCTTTAATCACTGTGTGTCTTACGTGTGAATTGTGGCGTTTGGTTTTGCGTTTGCCTATCGCGGGACTGGACAGTTTCGGTCTGTTAAATAGAGAGGCGTGACAATAGCCAGTAAGCCGGTAAAAAGTACTTAAAGAGCTGTTTTGTAAACGCCTGTCAGAAGAAACAGTCGAGCGACAGAGAAGGACAGCAGTTTGTAAGTGTTTTTGCCTCGTTTTCTCATTAGAGTACTGCGTGATTATCGTTGCTAGGGAAACTTTGCTTTAATCACTGTGTGTCTTACGTGTGAATTGTGGCGTTTGGTTTTGCGTTTGCCTATCGCGGGACTGGACAGTTTCGGTCTGTTAAATAGAGAGGCGTGACAATAGCCAGTAAGCCGGTAAAAAGTACTTAAAGAGCTGTTTTGTAAACGCCTGTCAGAAGAAACAGTCGAGCGACAGAGAAGGACAGCAGTTTGTAAGTGTTTTTGCCTCGTTTTCTCATTAGAGTACTGCGTGATTATCGTTGCTAGGGAAACTTTGCTTTAATCACTGTGTGTCTTACGTGTGAATCGTGGCGTTTTGGTTTTGCGTTTGCCTATCGCGGGACTGGACAGTTTCGGTCTGTTAAATAGAGAGGCGTGACAATAGCCAGTAAGCCGGTAAAAAGTACTTAAAGAGCTGTTTTGTAAACGCCTGTCAGAAGAAACAGTCGAGCGACAGAGAAGGACAGCAGTTTGTAAGTGTTTTTGCCTCGTTTTCTCATTAGAGTACTGCGTGATTATCGTTGCTAGGGAAACTTTGCTTTAATCAATGTGTGCCTTACGTGTGAATTGTGGCGTTTGGTTTTTGCGTTTGCCTATCGCGGGACTGGACAGTTTCGGTCTGTTAAATAGAGAGGCGTGACAATAGCCAGTAAGCCGGTAAAAAAGTACTTAAAGAGCTGTTTTGTAAACGCCTGTCAGAAGAAACAGTCGAGCGACAGAGAAGGACAGCAGTTTGTAAGTGTTTTTGCCTCGTTTTCTCATTAGAGTACTGCGTGATTATCGTTGCTAGGGAAACTTTGCTTTAATCACTGTGTGTCTTACGTGTGAATTGTGGCGTTTGGTTTTGCGTTTGCCTATCGCGGGACTGGACAGTTTCGGTCTGTTAAATAGAGAGGCGTGACAATAGCCAGTAAGCCGGTAAAAAGTACTTAAAGAGCTGTTTTGTAAACGCCTGTCAGAAGAAACAGTCGAGCGACAGAGAAGGACAGCAGTTTGTAAGTGTTTTTGCCTCGTTTTCTCATTAGAGTAATGCGTGATTATCGTTGCTAGGGAAACTTTGCTTTAATCACTGTGTGTCTTACGTGTGAATTGTGGCGTTTGGTTTTGCGTTTGCCTATCGCGGGACTGGACAGTTTCGGTCTGTTAAATAGAGAGGCGTGACAATAGCCAGTAAGCCGGTAAAAAGTACTTAAAGAGCTGTTTTCTAAACGCCTGTCAAAAGAAACAGTCGAGCGACAGAGAAGGACAGCAGTTTGTAAGTGTTTTTGCCTCGTTTTCTCATTAGAGTACTGCGTGATTATCGTTGCTAGGGAAACTTTGCTTTAATCACTGTGTGTCTTACGTGTGAATTGTGGCGTTTGGTTTTGCGTTTGCCTATCACGGGACTGGACAGTTTCGGTCTGTTAAATAGAGAGGCGTGACAATAGCCAGTAAGCCGGTAAAAAGTACTTAAAGAGCTGTTTTGTAAACGCCTGTCAGAAGAAACAGTCGAGCGACAGAGAAGGACAGCAGTTTGTAAGTGTTTTTGCCTCGTTTTCTCATTAGAGTACTGCGTGATTATCGTTGCTAGGGAAACTTTGCTTTAATCACTGTGTGTCTTACGTGTGAATTGTGGCGTTTGGTTTTGCGTTTGCCTATCGCGGGACTGGACAGTTTCGGTCTGTTAAATAGAGAGGCGTGACAATAGCCAGTAAGCCGGTAAAAAGTACTTAAAGAGCTGTTTTGTAAACGCCTGTCAGAAGAAACAGTCGAGCGACAGAGAAGGACAGCAGTTTGTAAGTGTATTTTGCCTCGTTTTCTCATTAGAGTACTGCGTGATTATCGTTGCTAGGGAAACTTTGCTTTAATCACTGTGTGTCTTACGTGTGAATTGTGGCGTTTGGTTTTGCGTTTGCCTATCGCGGGACTGGACAGTTTCGGTCTGTTAAATAGAGAGGCGTGACAATAGCCAGTAAGCCGGTAAAAAGTACTTAAAGAGCTGTTTTGTAAACGCCTGTCAGAAGAAACAGTCGAGCGACAGAGAAGCACAGCAGTTTTGTAAGTGTTTTTGCCTCGTTTTCTCATTAGAGTACTGCGTGATTATCGTTGCTAGGGAAACTTTGCTTTAATCACTGTGTGTCTTACGTGTGAATTGTGGCGTTTGGTTTTGCGTTTGCCTATCGCGGGACTGGACAGTTTCGGTCTGTTAAATAGAGAGGCGTGACAATAGCCAGTAAGCCGGTAAAAAGTACTTAAAGAGCTGTTTTGTAAACGCCTGTCAGAAGAAACAGTCGAGCGACAGAGAAGGACAGCAGTTTGTAAGTGTTTTTGCCTCGTTTTCTCATTAGAGTACTGCGTGATTATCGTTGCTAGGGAAACTTTGCTTTAATCACTGTGTGTCTTACGTGTGAATTGTGGCGTTTGGTTTTGCGTTTGCCTATCGCGGGACTGGACAGTTTCGGTCTGTTAAATAGAGAGGCATGACAATAGCCAGTAAGCCGGTAAAAAGTACTTAAAGAGCTGTTTTGTAAACGCCTGTCAGAAGAAACAGTCGAGCGACAGAGAAGGACAGCAGTTTGTAAGTGTTTTTGCCTCGTTTTCTCATTAGAGTACTGCGTGATTATCGTTGCTAGGGAAACTTTGCTTTAATCACTGTGTGTCTTACGTGTGAATTGTGCCGTTTGGTTTTGCGTTTGCCTATCGCGGGACTGGACAGTTTCGGTCTGTTAAATAGAGAGGCGTGACAATAGCCAGTAAGCCGGTAAAAAGTACTTAAAGAGCTGTTTTGTAAACGCCTGTCAGAAGAAACAGTCGAGCGACAGAGAAGGACAGCAGTTTGTAAGTGTTTTTGCCTCGTCTTTTTCTCATGAGAGTACTGCGTGATTATCGTTGCTAGGGAAACTTTGCTTTAATCACTGTGTGTCTTACGTGTGAATTGTGGCGTTTGGTTTTGCGTTTGCCTATCGCGGGACTGGACAGTTTCGGTCTGTTAAATAGAGAGGCGTGACAATAGCCAGTAAGCCGGTAAAAAAAAAGTACTTAAAGAGCTGTTTTGTAAACGCCTGTCAGAAGAAACAGTCGAGCGACAGAGAAGGAAAGCAGTTTGTAAGTGTTTTTGCCTCGTTTTCTCATTAGAGTACTGCGTGATTATCGTTGCTAGGGAAACTTTGCTTTAATCACTGTGTGTCTTACGTGTGAATTGTGGCGTTTGGTTTTGCGTTTGCCTATCGCGGGACTGGACAGTTTCGGTCTGTTAAATAGAGAGGCGTGACAATAGCCAGTAAGCCGGTAAAAAGTACTTAAAGAGCTGTTTTGTAAACGCCTGTCAGAAGAAACAGTCGAGCGACAGAGAAGGACAGCAGTTTGTAAGTGTTTTTGCCTCGTTTTCTCATTAGAGTACTGCGTGATTATCGTTGCTAGGGAAACTTTGCTTTAATCACTGTGTGTCTTACTTAAAAATAGAGGCGTTACAATATCCATTAACCCATCAAAAAACACTACAATTTCGGTCTGTTAAATAGAGAGGCGTGACAATAGCCAGTAAGCCGGTAAAAAGTACTTAAAGAGCTGTTTTGTAAACGCCTGTCAGAAGAAACAGTCGAGCGACAGAGAAGGACAGCAGTTTGTAAGTGTTTTTTTTGCCTCGTTTTCTCATTAGAGTACTGCGTGATTATCGTTGCTAGGGAAACTTTGCTTTAATCACTGTGTGTCTTACGTGTGAATTGTGGCGTTTGGTTTTGCGTTTGCCTATCGCGGGACTGGACAGTTTCTGTCTGTTAAATAGAGAGGCGTGACAATAGCCAGTAAGCCGGTAAAAAGTACTTAAAGAGCTGTTTGTAAACGCCTGTCAGAAGAAACAGTCGAGCGACAGAGAAGGACAGCAGTTTGTAAGTGTTTTTTTGCCTCGTTTTCTCATTAGAGTACTGCGTGATTATCGTTGCTAGGGAAACTTTGCTTTAATCACTGTGTGTCTTACGTGTGAATTGTGGCGTTTGGTTTTGCGTTTGCCTATCGCGGGACTGGACAGTTTCGGTCTGTTAAATAGAGAGGCGTGACAATAGCCAGTAAGCCGGTAAAAAGTACTTAAAGAGCTGTTTTGTAAACGCCTGTCAGAAGAAACAGTCGAGCGACAGAGAAGGACAGCAGTTTGTAAGTGTTTTTGCCTCGTTTTTTCTCATTAGAGTACTGCGTGATTATCGTTGCTAGGGAAACTTTGCTTTAATCACTGTGTGTCTTACGTGTGAATTGTGGCGTTTGGTTTTGCGTTTGCCTATCGCGGGACTGGACAGTTTCGGTCTGTTAAATAGAGAGGCGTGACAATAGCCAGTAAGCCGGTAAAAAGTACTTAAAAGAGCTGTTTTGTAAACGCCTGTCAGAAGAAACAGTCGAGCGACAGAGAAGGACAGCAGTTTGTAAGTGTTTTTGCCTCGTTTTCTCATTAGAGTACTGCGTGATTATCGTTGCTAGGGAAACTTTGCTTTAACCACTGTGTGTCTTAAGTGTGAATTGTGGCGTTTGGTTTTGCGTTTGCCTATCGCGGGACTGGACAGTTTCGGTCTGTTAAATAGAGAGGCGTGACAATAGCCAGTAAGCCGTAAACGTAAAAAGTACTTAAAGAGCTGTTTTGTAAACGCCTGTCAGAAGAAACAGTCGAGCGACAGAGAAGGACAGAGAAGGACAGTTTGTAAGTGTTTTTGCCTCGTTTTCTCATTAGAGTACTGCGTGATTATCGTTGCTAGGGAAACTTTGCTTTAATCACTGTGTGTCTTACGTGTGAATTGTGGCGTTTGGTTTTGCGTTTGCCTATCGCGGGACTGGACAGTTTCGGTCTGTTAAATAGAGAGGCGTGACAATAGCCAGTAAGCCGGTAAAAAGTACTTAAAGAGCTGTTTTGTAAACGCCTGTCAGAAGAAACAGTCGAGCGACAGAGAAGGACAGCAGTTTGTAAGTGTTTTTTGCCTCGTTTTCTCATTAGAGTACTGCGTGATTATCGTTGCTAGGGAAACTTTGCTTTAATCACTGTGTGTCTTACGTGTGAATTGTGGCGTTTGGTTTTGCGTTTGCCTATCGCGGGACTGGACAGTTTCGGTCTGTTAAATAGAGAGGCGTGACAATAGCCAGTAAGCCGGTAAAAAGTACTTAAAGAGCTGTTTTGTAAACGCCTGTCAGAAGAAACAGTCGAGCGACAGAGAAGGACAGCAGTTTGTAAGCGTTTTTGCCTCGTTTTCTCATTAGAGTACTGCGTGATTATCGTTGCTAGGGAAACTTTGCTTTAATCACTGTGTGTCTTACGTGTGAATTGTGGCGTTTGGTTTTGCGTTTTTGCGTTTGCCTATCGCGGGACTGGACAGTTTCGGTCTGTTAAATAGAGAGGCGTGACAATAGCCAGTAAGCCGGTAAAAAGTACTTAAAGAGCTGTTTTGTAAACGCCTGTCAGAAGAAACAGTCGAGCGACAGAGAAGGACAGCAGTTTGTAAGTGTTTTTGCCTCGTTTTCTCATTAGAGTACTGCGTGATTATCGTTGCTAGGGAAACTTTGCTTTAATCACTGTGTGTCTTACGTGTGAATTGTGGCGTTTGGTTTTGCGTTTGCCTATCGCGGGACTGGACAGTTTCGGTCTGTTAAATAGAGAGGCGTGACAATAGCCAGTAAGCCGGTAAAAAGTACTTAAAGAGCTGTTTTGTAAACGCCTGTCAGAAGAAACAGTCGAGCGACAGAGAAGGACAGCAGTTTGTAAGTGTTTTTGCCTCGTTTTCTCATTAGAGTACTGCGTGATTATCGTTGCTAGGGAAACTTTGCTTTAATCACTGTGTGTCTTACGTGTGAATTGTGGCGTTTGGTTTTGCGTCTGCCTATCGCGGGACTGGACAGTTTCGGTCTGTTAAATAGAGAGGCGTGACAATAGCCAGTAAGCCGGTAAAAAGTACTTAAAGAGCTGTTTTGTAAACGCCTGTCAGAAGAAACAGTCGAGCGACAGAGAAGGACAGCAGTTTGTAAGTGTTTTTGCCTCGTTTTCTCATTAGAGTACTGCGTGATTATCGTTGCTAGGGAAACTTTGCTTTAATCACTGTGTGTCTTACGTGTGAATTGTGGCGTTTGGTTTTGCGTTTGCCTATCGCGGGACTGGACAGTTTCGGTCTGTTAAATAGAGAGGCGTGACAATAGCCAGTAAGCCGGTAAAAAAAAGTACTTAAAGAGCTGTTTTGTAAACGCCTGTCAGAAGAAACAGTCGAGCGACAGAGAAGGACAGCAGTTTGTAAGTGTTTTTGCCTCGTTTTCTCATTAGAGTACTGCGTGATTATCGTTGCTAGGGAAACTTTGCTTTAATCACTGTGTGTCTTACGTGTGAATTGTGGCGTTTGGTTTTGCGTTTGCCTATCGCGGGACTGGACAGTTTCGGTCTGTTAAATAGAGAGGCGTGACAAGCTGACTTCAATCACAGGTAATCAGGCAAATATATAAGTGGTAGGTGTCACCGCGGCAGCGGTCGGCGGCAGCCCTCGTGTGAAGCCTCCTCGTGTGAAGACCAACGAGTGTAAAGACCATCGACTCTACCTGCGCGACTCCACCGAGCAAGGACACCGACAGGGCACTTGAGTATTGCTTTTCTCCCCTTCAATTTTTGTACAACTCTTCCGCAAATACTTATTTTGGTCACTTGTAGTCACTATGTGCTTTCAGATCTCTACTATCACTACTAACACTCGGAGAGCACGCTATGTACGTCGAAGGAAGGCCTGCCTGACAAATCTAAGGCCTGTCCCTCTGACCTCTACTCCGACGCTCTCTATTCCACTTGGTCTCTGGAACTGCCAGTCCGCTGTTAACAAAGCAGACTTCATTTCTTCTATTGCTACTCATTCTGGTCTCAGCCTCATGGCACTGACTGAGACCTGGATCAAACCTGAGGACACTGCCACTCCCGCAGCCCTCTCCACTCATTTCACTTGTTACCACACCCCTCGTACGACTGGGAGGGGTGGAGGTACTGGTCTCCTTATATCGAAAGATTGGAAATTTGATCTTCAACCACCACCTACAGGTCACGGTTCATTTGAATCACATGCTGTTACTGTAACCCACCCTGTTCAAATCCACTTTGTGGTCATTTATCGTCCCGCAGGTCAATTGGGAAACTTCTTGGAGGAGTTGGACGTGCTGCTATCAAATTATCCTGAAGATGGTACTCCTCTGGTACTGCTTGGTGACTTCAACATCCACCTAGATAAACCCCAGGCTGCTGACTTCAACACTCTGCTCGCCTCATTTGATCTCAAGCGAGTCTCTACTACAGCCACTCACAAATCGGGCAACCAACTGGACCTCATCTACATGCGCTGTTGCTCAGTGGACAACACTTTAGTTACTCCACTGCACACCTCAGACCACTTCCTCATTACTGCTAATCTAACACTTACTCCTGAAGCGGCACACGCTCCAACGCGGGTCACCTTTCGACGGAACCTACGCTCACTCTCTCCATCTCGCCTATCCTCTGTGGTTGCATCCTCACTTCCTTCACTCTCGCAGTTTTCAGCTCTGGACACGAACAGTGCTACGGACACTTTTTGTTCCACTCTGACCTCCTGCTTGGACAACTTTTGCCCACTGTCGTCTAGACCAGCACGCACCACCCCATCTGCCCCCTGGCTGTCCGATGTACTCCGTGAACATCGCTCTAAACTCAGGGCTGCAGAGAGGAAATGGCTTAAATCAAGAAACTCTACCGACCTCAGTGTGTATCAGTCTCTCCTCTCCTCCTTCTCTGCAAACGTCTTCACTGCTAAAACATCATATTACCACGACAAGATTAACAACTGTTGTGACGCTCGGACACTCTTCAAAACCTTCTCTTCTCTTCTTAATCCGCCTCCACCTCCTCCTCAATCGACTCTTACAGCTGATGACTTTGCAGTTTTCTTCACAAATAAGACAAGAACCATCAGTGACCAATTCTCCACGCCGCAGACTGAGGATAACTTCACAACGACTAATGCTCACTCGTTCTCCTCCTTCTCTCCACTCTCAGAGACGGACGTTTCCAAACTTATCCTGTCCAGTCATCCTACTACTTGCCCTCTGGATCCGATCCCCACTCACCTCCTTCAAGCGATTTCTTCTTCAGTCATACCTTCACTTACTCACATTATCAACTCCTCTCTTCACTCTGGAACATTTCCCTCAGCATTTAAGCAGGCTCGGGTAAGCCCACTGCTGAAGAAACCATCTCTAAATCCAGCACTTCTAGAAAACTACAGACCGGTATCCCTTCTTCCATTCATTGCAAAGACACTCGAACGAGCTGTGTTCAACCAGCTCTCTATGTTTCTTGTACAGAACAACATCCTGGACAGCAATCAATCTGGCTTCAAAAGTGGCCACTCAACTGAGACTGCCCTGCTCTCGGTTACTGAAGCCCTGCGACTGGCAAGAGCAGCTTCAAAATCCTCAGTACTCATTTTGCTGGACCTGTCTGCTGCTTTTGACACTGTTAATCACCAGATTCTCCTGTCCACCCTCAGAAAGATGGGCATCTCTGGAACCGCACTCCAGTGGCTTAACTCCTACCTGTCTGATAGATCCTTCATGGTGTCTTGGAGGGGTGAAGTTTCTAAGTCACAACAACTTGCTACTGGGGTTCCTCAAGGCTCAGTACTTGGACCGCTTCTCTTCTCCATCTACATGACGTCATTAGGATCTGTCATTCAGAAGCATGGCTTTTCCTATCACTGCTACGCTGATGACACTCAACTCTACTTCTCATTCCAACCAGATGACCCGACGGTAGTTGCTCGCATTTCAGCCTGTCTGAGTGACATTTCTAGCTGGATGAATGACCATCACCTTCAGCTCAACCTTACTAAGACTGAACTGCTGGTGGTTCCAGCTAACCCATCGTTTCATCACAACTTCTCTATACAGCTGGGTTCGTCAACCATAACTCCTTCCAGGACAGCCAGAAACCTAAGAGTTGTGATGGATCATCAGTTAAGCTTCACAGACCATATTGCTACAACGACCCGCTCCTGTAGATTTGCCTTATTCAACATTAGGAAGATTAGACCCTTCCTGTCAGAGCAATCCACCCAACTTCTTGTCCAAGCTCTTGTTCTCTCCAGACTGGACTATTGCAATGCTCTCCTGGCGGGCCTTCCTGCATGTACTATCAAGCCTCTACAACTGATCCAGAATGCAGCAGCGAGGGTTGTCTTCAATGAGCCAAAAACAGCCCATGTTACTCCTCTCCTCATCAGGTTACACTGGCTACCAGTAGCCGCTCGCATCAAATTCAAGGTACTGATGCTTGCCTACAAAACGACCACTGGCACGGCGCCAACTTACCTAAACTCACTAGTTCAATCTTATGCACCCTCCAGAAGTTTGCGCTCTGCAAGTGAACGACGCCTTGTGTTGCCATCCCAAAGAGGTTCAAAATCACTCTCACGGACTTTTTCCTGGACTGCTCCCAGCTGGTGGAAAGACCTCCCGATCTCAATTCGAACAGCTGAGTCTTTACTCATTTTCAAAAAACATCTAAAGACTCATCTTTTTCGCCTGCACTTAACCAACTAATACTAGTACTTACCTTTTTTCTTTTCTATCATATTCCCAAAAAAAAAAAAAAAAAAAAAAAAAAAAAAAAAAAAAAAAAAAAAAAGCCCTGGCTACGTGTTCTGTACTACACTAACTGAGACTTGTCATAGCACTTGTATACCGTTGTTGTTCTCATTGATCTGATTGTTTCTACTGTTCTCATTTGTAAGTCGCTTTGGGATAAAAGCGGCTGCTAAATGAGGCAGACACAGACGGAATAAAGGACTGCTTTGCATAACTAGTGATGTGTGAATGTAATGCTTTCCTGAGCTACTAAAGCACTGGAGTGCAGGCAGACACAGACGCAAGCGTCCGGTCGAGGCAGAGTCACTTCTGAAGCGCTCAGACGCAGCGATGGTGAGAGAACTAAAGCCTGTACTGTTAAAGCTTGATGAAGTAAAAAACTCTTTAAAAAACACTAAAATAAATAAAAAAGACAGAGGCGTGGAGGTGGCGCCAGGTTTCTGGCGTTTGGTACAGAAGAGCGATGATTGCACACTCTCACAACTGTAGCTGCCATGAGATTCTTCACTGACATCTGTAATAAAAATAACCCCTTCTAAACAAAAAACGGTGTGTATAAATTCACAATCTCTGTCCTTTGGTTAGTGAATCATGGCTGGAGGATTACGTCATTATAAAGGCCGCGCAAGTGTTATTCAGTGCCGTCTGTGACTGTAAACAGAGTTAAAAGACATGTACACTACGAGTGGAGATCTCTATGATATGAGGAGATCCCGTGAGAGGAGCTGCTTGTTCAGGCTGTGCTGGAGCCGGATGGGTGCCGCTGCTGGTACTGGGACGCAGGCTGGAGTTTGGTGACCTGGCCGATGCCTTTGGTTACTCCCTCTCTGAAGAGCAGCTTGGCGCCCACCTTCAGGTACTCGGGGTGTTTGATGAACTTGAACCGGACCACTGCTTTCTCACCGGTGCGGAGCTCGTCCTGAAGGAGAACGATTCAAGGAGAAGCTCACTGATACACACACACATCGAGGGAGAGCAGACCGACAGCTAAGAGTCTTTCTATAGCCTTTATTGATCCACACACACAGATTGATCTTTGTTTTTGTCTAGAGGTGGGTGATGTGACCACAATAGGAGTCGTTTAATTTCACAATACCAATATATAATCATGGTATAGTAATTTTTGCTGGAAATAAGGTTGTTATAATATCAGCATTTTAAATGGCTGTATGTCCGTCGCATCTTTGTTGTAATGTTTTCAGGTAGATCTAACATACTAACAAGAAAAAAAATTAAAATAATAAAAACATTAATTCGTATTATAAAACGGTAAGCTGCAGTCCTCGATTCTGATTGGTTAACGGCTGTGTGTTATTCATGATAAAGCACCGCTATGACCGCTTCTGTGCATCACTGCGCAACACCCTCAGCAACTTAAACAAGCAATCATATAGTGTCAAAACAGTTCCTTTCAGCAAATTAACTGTTTATTATTTATGTAGTGAATTACGAGTGGCCCCTGCTGGCGTCATGTTGTGTCATTCATCTTTTATTTTATAATCAGAACTTTTTATAATCTTGACAAAATGCATTTAGTCGGAAAGGTCTGAGTCTTATTTATTTTGTGTTAGAAGAAATATTGCATATATATCAATTTACAACAGGAAAATGCATAAAAATATTCAAAGGAGTTTGGGTGTCACCTGGACTGACATATCCAAATTTCTCTCAACTGTTTATGTTCCCTTCAAACATAAACATTACTATATTTATGTTTGACCATCTAAGTGCAATAATCTGCCTTTCATGGTCCATCTGGAAGCTAGCTAATCTCTAACTAGCTGACTATTCATTGATATGAGACCACAGCTTGTCTGAAAGATAGATACTTGTTCATCTGTAAGGACTGACAAGTAAAATAAAAATGAAAGACAAAGCAGACAGACAAGGAGACTTTCCATCAAACAGACAGACTGTCAGAAAATCACACAAATGTCTAGCTAGTCAGCCGTTTATCTAGCCATCGATCAGTTCAGACAGATGGAGAAGACTCACCTTTCCCTGCAGAGCCTCCACTGTGGCCGTCTGTCTAATGTTGCCCACGTGCACCGTCACCTGGAAGCCCTTGTGGAAAGTTTTGGCATGGAAGAGTAAAACGATCTCAGCCTCAAAGCGCCAGCAGATAGTGGGGTTCATCTCTGGGCTGACCATCACCATGCCCTGCCAGAAAACACTCGTCACCTGCTGTCTGAACCATTAACAATGCTCCTAGTGTAACAACTCCGGTTCAGTTTGAAGGAGCACGTTTTAAGATCTGGTCCGTTTCATTGGCGTCCTCACCTTTCGTAATAATGAGCGGTCGAAGTCTCCCAGCGCCAGAGTAGCAGCCTGACCGGCTCTCAGCACCCTGCATCCGGAGCGATTCCTCTGGATACTGCACACCGCCAGCTCCCGAAACTTCCCCTCGTCTGTGGGTCCCACCACCAACTGCTCGCCCTCGCGGCAGATCCCACTGCACACCGAGAACAGTCAGTACACACTAGTGCCGTCTTATCGGACGCCACAGACAAGAGGACGTACCTGTACAGAGTCCCACCAACTACTGTCCCCACATCCGGCACAGTGTAGATCTCATCAATCTACAGGATCACAACACACACAAACTCATGAACGAGACAGACACTGACGACAACAACAACAAAAACATATTTTGCCTTAAGGGATGCACATTAATATCAGAACGTCATCAGAATCGAACGTTAAAGGCTTAAAACGCAAACATCGCTATCGGCCCGATATGAAACGTTATGCTAATCTGCCCTGCCGATAAGACAAATAAAGGGATGAGATCAGGAACTTTTGCCTGCATGGTGATTAGATTCACTGTTTAGGATCACCACATAATACAAATAAAATAAATACACAATAAAATGTTAGGGTTACAGAAGTGATTGATTTTATTACATTTTCAAAGCTTTCAATGCACTCTCATTATGAGAAGAACTGTAATCAGGCATGTGATCAGCTAGAGACAAAACTGACCACGCCCCAGCACTCATTATTAAAAATATATATTTTAGCACATTAAAAGATATATCTTGAATTGTAAAAATACATACTGTCCTGTAAAAAAAAATAAAAAGCAGCATTTAATAATCATATATTGTATATTATAGTAAAGTATATAGAATTATTATTATTATTAAAGTACCTGCCTTAAGTTTTGGAAACTTAATTAGTTATTTAATGATTTTGAAATAACGATCTTCTGATCATCAAGGCTGAATTTATTTGATCAAAAAAAAAAAAAAATAGTTTGAAATATTCCAAATGCAAAAAAAGTTTTCTATTTTAATACATTATAAAATGTAATGTTATTCCTGTGATGCAAATCAGAATTTTCTTCAGCACTACTCCAGTTTTCAGTGTCACATGATCTTTTAGAAATCATTACAATTCATTTGACTCTCAAGAAACATTTCTGATTATTATCAATGTTGAAAACAATTTTTCTGCTTCATATTTTGTGTGGAAATGATGATGCACTTTATTTTTCAGGATTTTTTTGATAATATAAAGTTTAATGAAAAGCATTTATTTGCATTTATCAAAAATATTAATTAAATTCGTTAATGCATTTATTAAATAGAAATCATTTTAAATGTCTTCACTCACTTTTTGTCACTTTCATGCATTATAAATAAAATGATTAATTTCTCTCTCTTTTTAAAATCTTATACAAATGTTTGAGTGGTATCATTGTTTCCACAAAAATATTAAGCCGCAAAACTGTTTCTAACATTTATAATAACTGAGAAATGATTCTTGAGCAGCAAATCAGCATATTAGAATGATTTCTGAAGATCATGTGACACTGAAACTTCTTTGTAAACAGCAACAGATTTATAAACGTTTCTAATGACGAATGTTGCGTTCCCAAATGCAAATTAAAGCGTCTCAAACCAAGCAATAATGTTTAATAATGTGTATGTAGTTCTAACAAGTATTTTTTTGCTCAAAACTAAGCAAAATTAAAATTAATTTGTTTATGATCTCTGCACAGGAGACACAGTGTTGTTTCCAAACAAAAGGAAATATTCACTGGTATCAGCAATGGCTTTCGGCCGAAATGAGTTGAAAAATATCAGCAAAATCTAATATCTTTGCCTATCCGTGTTTGTGGCATGCATGACAGGAATATGTGTGCAAGAATAGATGAAAACTCTCAAAGTGGAGAGACCTGTTAACCTGTCTGCAGTGAATAAACCTCTTTTAAAGAGCTCTTTTAATACAAAGTTTATTCACAGTTTTTCAAGTCTGTGTGTTTCTTGACAGCACTCAAAGCCTAAAAATATATATAACAAAATAACTGGTCAAATTTGTTATTAAACGCAAGTTATTCACTACAATGTTTAGTGAACTTGTAAAAAGCAACTTTGTTTAACTGTAGAACTCTTGATTTGCTATTCTTCTCCACCTTTTTCTCACTCACACACATGCCAACCCTTTAAGAACAATTCAAGACCTTTAATGAGGACATCTAAGCTTGTGTGAAGTGCACAGCTGTACCTGAAACTCTGTGAGCTGCTGCATGAGCTCCTCCTGCTCCTTGCTGTTGCTGAGGGGAGGCAGAATGTTAAAGAAGACCTTCAGCAGATCCAGACTCTCTCCTGATACACTGGACAGGGTGAAGATGGGGGTGATGCTGCAGGAGAGCAAGACGACAGATTCTGAGTTTAAAGCAGCGGTTTAAAGTCAAATCACGAGAACATCACAGCTATGTCTTCTTTATGTGGTTGGGATGTACCTGGGTGACTGTGCAAACTTCTGTGCGGCCGTGACGGCGTCGTCTGTGGAGGACACCAGCATGGGCACCTTGTTGCAGCCCGGCTGCTTGAGGATGCGCTCCAGCTGTCGGACGGTGCGCTCCACCGTGCCTTTGGTGCACAGGTCCACTTTACTCACCACAATGAAGATGGGCACCTTCAGAGCCATGGCCAGACCCAGGTGCTCCCGCGTCGTCCCCGCTGAGAGAAGAGCAAGACACATGGAGAAATGTGGCGTTTAATAGGCAGCGAATCGTTTGTGTGGATACCAGAAAAGCTTCAGAGAACAAGCAACCAGGTAATACAGTTGTAAACTCTGATCTGGTCAGTACTGCAAGTTCACATTCTTTAATCATAGTCTCAGATGGTACGCCTACTGACTGACACAAACAATAGATGTTCCTGATCGAGACATAGTTTGACCAGGCCAAGGTGAAGTGACACCACGTTATCATCTCGTGTGAAGTACAGGAAACTTGTTTGGAAAGCAGTATTATTAATATTTTGGTAGGGCATCCCGTGTTTCTCTTCCCTCGCCCAAATATCTGCTCTCTTATTTCTGACTCACTACTGTCCCAAACCCAAAACAAACATCGTGGCATGTCAGCGTACGTCCAGGACAAGAAGGGCACACCCTCCTCCTCCACAATTTAGCAAGATTTTTAGCGAAAAACTGTGCAAACTATCACTCATGAAAACTAACTGGTCTGGTTAGGGAAATGATATGGTTATTATATGGTTAATGGCAGCATGAAGGATGCTTTACACCATGTTTGTGTCCACATTACACATGAAATCACTCAATCATAGGCAAACTGAAACCTGCGTGTGTTTAACCACGCAGCTTTTGTCTTTCTCAAGATGTTAACTGATGGACTGACGGCACCCATTCACTGCAGAGCAAGTGATGCAATGCTACATTTCTCCAAATCTAATGAAGAAACAAACTCATCTACATCTCGGATGGCCGGATGGTGAGCACATTTTCAGCTTATCTTAAGCTTTTAGGTGAAATGTTCCTTTAAGGGTAATTAACCGACAAATGGCTTGCTTACAGCTCTCTGCACCAGGAGAGGAGTAAATTACAGGCCCTGCGGCCTGCAGTCACAACTAGACTGCCACGTCTCAAGTTTCCCTATACTTTCATTCAAGACCCGCTTGGTCCAGGACCAGAGCAGCCCTGAGGTATTTTGGTGTTTGGAAGATTGAAGGATTGGGGGGGGGGGGGGGGGGGCACACTTAAGAGTGTACATAAGATTATATGCTAGGATTATTGAGTAGCCAGAGAACAGCTGATTTATTGCTCCATGCCAAAACATTATGAGGTTTATTTGTGTCACTAGGCCTGCGTGACTTGACATTTATTTGAACACCGCCACTATCTGAGATAAACAGCAGCACAATGTCAGACGTGCTGTAAATGCTTACCGATGCCGCTGTTGGCGCTGACCACGAGCATGGCAAAGTCTGGACAGTAGCTGGTTAAGCCAAAGATGGTGTGGTCTTGAGATATTTGTGGTGGCCTGCCAGGTCTATGAAGGTGATCATCTTTGAGGCACTCTCACAGATTCCTCCTCCGCGTTCGAGACTCACTCTGCTAGTTCACCACCTAGATAAGAACAGACTGATGATGATCCAGGGCTGCATGGACATTAAACAGTTGATCACAATTATCTTGCTCCAAAATATAATCCCTATTAGTTTATCATTTAAAAATGTGTAACATTTAATCAGAATTACTGCAAGGTCACATAAGCAAAAATTAAAAGAAGGTAAACGTGCATGGTTGCTTTTAGATTTAGTAAACGACTGCATGAAAGAAAACAGACTGCCTGTATTACACTTGTTTTATTTTATACTCCAGCTTACATGTTTACTGGTATTTTCAGCTCATGAGTGCTTTTTCTGTAATGTAGAGAGAGTGTGTGCGCATGCTTGCCAGGTTGGAAAGATTAAGTAAACCAATGTGCAAAAAGGGTTCTGATTTATGGAAACAGGTCTGTTTAGGGGGGATTTAAACTCTTGACCATCTGGCAACCCCAAACCATGAACGCTTTATGGGGCTTGTTACCAATGCAACATAACCAAATGTCAAAGTAAAAATAAATGTTGTCAGGATAAATAACCATCAGTGGCAAAATATCAAAAAGGGATTATGATTAATAAACGCGAGAGAAGCAAGAAATCTTGATCATGATTAAAATGTGATTTATTCTGCAGCCCTATGATAATCCATAATACACCTTTAGGGTGAAGTTACGGCTGGGCAGTATGTAAGTGTGCAATGTGACAGTAGAAATGTGTAAACCATGATACAACAGTAAATTTATATTTTTGTGGCTAGGCAAGACCTACTGCAAAAACACAAATCGGGACACGTCCCAGACAAGTCCAGACAAGCAAGAACTTGATATAAAAGGGTGTTAGGCACATTTTGAGCTTAGTTTGTTTTTACAGTTGGGCAAGCAACAATGAAACTTGATCTTATCGTAGAACCGTCCCGTCTTGTGATCACAGGAAAGAGACACTCTTTCCACTTTACGGGTCTCTGAGGCACACAGTTCAGCGGTCCTCACCTCTCCTCTGCTGTCGAAGCCCAGGATCTCAATACTGATACTCGAGGTCCGTCCCGTCTGGATTTCATGGAGGTGTCTGAAGAGGTTGAGTCGCGCTCTCCCTCTCCCGTTGTCCAGCTCTCCTTGGGTAAGCAACACCAAGCAGAGTGGACTTCCCCGAGTCCACGTTACCCAGCACTGCTACCCGCAGGTCCAAGAACTGCAGACGGGTCACATGATGTCATTAACACACACCCGAGGGCATCCAACACATCATGGACACACTAACACACGCGATCGCTTACCTGCTGATCATCTGGCACTTTCCTGATGAGCACCTCAGCTATTTCTGTGAGGCTCGTCCGAGTCGTAATCCACCTCCCTCTCTCTGAGAACCGTGATGTCCTGCACCCACCCCTGAACACACACACACACCCACACACAAGCATTCACACACGACTCTACACGCGTCCCATTACCCTCAGCCAAGCTTCTCGTCAAAACAAGTACACTTCAGCATACGGTTAGAAGTGTGCTAATTACTGAAATAAAGAATATACTTCAGAGCAAAACTGAATATAAACTGACCCATCGTTTATATTTTGAATATGGTTAAAGTACTGTGGAATGTACTGACAGGCATTTATGATAAACTAAAACAAACAAAAATACTTTAATGTAATTTTAATTGGAAACATGCGTGTCATGTATTCAAATATATTTGTAATTACACATTGGTAATGGTGAATTTGCAATTAAGTACATTTAAAATACATATACTTTTAATGAATAATAACATATTATGGTTACAATTAATACTAAGGACTTAAAATATGTTTTAGTATGTTACTCAATGCATCAAAATAAGTGCATTTCTTCAAAGCACAACTAAAGATTGATAAAACAAGGATTTAAAATGTACTTTTTGACATTATTACAAAGTGTCCTTTTAAAAAAATGTTTATTAAGTGTGTTAAGAAACAGTTGTGCAAGTGTCTCTTTAAGTGTACTTCAGAGACCTTTTATTTCATTAACGTTATCTTAAAAAAAAAAAACACTTTTAAAAATACTTTTAAGATTTGATGTACAAAAGTCAAGTGCACACTTCAATTCAATTTACAGTGCATTATTGTCAAACAATTTTTTTTTTTTAAATATTAATATATTGCAGTACAAAAACGCGTTCGAGACTCACTGTAGTTCACCACCTAGATAAGAACAGACTGATGATGATCCAGGGCTGCATGGACATTAAACAGTTGATCACAATTATCTTGCTCCAAAATATAATCACTATTAGTTTATCATTTAAAAATGTGTAACATTTAATCAGAATTACTGCAAGGTCACATAAGCAAAATTAAAAGAAGGTAAACTTGCATGGTTTGCTTGCAGATTTAGTAAACGACTGCATGAAAGAAAACAGACTGCCTGTATTACACTTGTTTTATTTTATACTCCAGCTTACATGTTTACTGGTATTTTCAGCTCATGAGTGCTTTTTCTGTAATGTAGAGAGAGTGTGTGCGCATGCTTGCCAGGTTGGAAAGATTAAGTAAACCAATGTGCAAAAAGGGTTCTGATTTATGGAAACAGGTCTGTTTAGGGGGGATTTAAACTCTTGACATCTGGCAACCGCAACCATGAACACTTATGGAGGCTTGTTACCAATGCAACATAACACAAAAGTCAAAGTAAAATAATATGTTGTCAGGATAAATAACCAGCAGGCAAATATCGAAAAGGATTATAATTAATAAACCGAGAGAAGCAGAAATCTTGATCATGATTAAAATGCGATTTATTCTGCAGCCCTATGATAATCCATAATACACCTTTAGGGTGAAGTTAACGGCTGGGCAGTATGTAAGTGTGCAATGTGACAGTAGAAAGGTGTAAACCATGATACAACAGTAAATATATATTTGTGGGCTAGACAAGACCTACTGCAAAAACACAAACGGGACACGTCCAGACAAGTCCAGACAAGCAAGAACTTGATATAAAAGGGTGTTAGGCACATTTTGAGCTTAGTTTGTTTACAGTTGGCAAGCAACAATGAAACTTGATCTTATCGTAGAAATGAACTGAGGTGTGATCACAGGAAAGAGACACTCTTTCCACTTTACGGGTCTCTGAGGCACACAGTTCAGCGGTCCTCACCTCTCCTCTGCTGTCGAAGCCCAGGATCTCAATACTGATACTCGAGGTCCGGGCCCGTCTGGATTTCATGGAGGTGTCTGAAGAGGTTGAGTCGGCCTCTCCTCCCCGTTGTCCAGCTCTCCTTGTGTAAGCACACCAAGCAGAGTGGACTTCCCGAGTCCACGTTTCCCAGCACTGCTACCCGCAGGTCCAAGAACTGCAGACGGGTCACATGATGTCATTAACACACACCCCAGAGCATCCAACACATCATGACACACTAAACACGCGATCGCTTACCTGCTGATCGTCTGGCACTTTCCTGATGAGCACCTCAGCTATTCTGTGAGGCTCGTCCGAGTCGTAATCCACCTCCCTCTCTCTGAGAACCGTGATGTCTGCACCCACCCTGAACACACACACACACACACAGCATTCACACACAACTCTACACGCGTCCCATTACCCTCAGCCAAGCTTCTCGTCAAAACAAGTACACTTCAGCAGACTTTAGAAGTGTGCTAATTACTGAAATACAGAATATACTTCAGAGCAAACTGAATATAACATAAACTGACCCATCGTTTATATTCTGAATATGGTTAACTGTGGAATGCACTGACAGGCATTTATGATAAACTAAAAACAAAAAAATACTTTAATGTAATTTCTATTGAAACATGCGTGTCATGTATTCAAATATATTTGTAATTACACATTGGTAATGGTGAATTTGCAATTAAGTACATTTAAAATACATATACTTTTAATGAATAATAACATATTATGGTTACAATTAATACTAAGGACTTAAAATATGTTTTAGTATGTTACTCAATGCATCAAAATAAGTGCATTTCTTCAAAGCACAACAAAAGATTGATAAAACAAAGATTTAAAATGTACTTTTTGACATTACAAAGTGCACTTTTAAAAAATGTGTATTAAGCACAAAAAAAAACATTTGCAAAAGTCTCCCCTTAAATTTAACTCAAAGACCTTTTATTTCATTAACGTTATCTTAAAAAAAAAAAAACACTTTTAAAAATACTTTTAAGATTTGATGTACAATACAAGTGCACAATCAATACAATTAAGTGCATTATTTTGATCTTTTCCTATAGCAATTTTTATTACAAATAAGTAATAGACTATTGTCACGTTCAAACCCAGTACAACAGGCAATAATTTTTACAAGGATATATTAGAATTGCATGAGACTTCCTCCTGTTTACTGTATCTCGTGCTGTGAGTGTGACCCTACTGCAAGCATCCTCTGACACGGCTTATCGTTAGATAGTCAGCACTTGATCTGACACATTTAATGAAACAAATGGTGTGATTGGTGTTGTGATCGCTTGTGGTGGTGTACTTCTCAGCCATCCTGCCAGTGTACCATAGAGAGGGACCTTCATATCCTTCACTCTTTCAGGACCCCGCACCAGCAGCCCGCTGTTCCTCCACTCCCGATCTCATTACACGGCACTCGCCGCGGCCCTCCTGTCAAAGCGCCACTATCATCTGCGTGGCCATGACTGCTCGAACGGTAACGTAAAAACACCTTACCTAAAACCCTAAAAACTCGCGCTGCTGTCCCAACTCAGCTTCAACGCTTAAAACACAATAAACAATATCAATCCAATTCGAAGATACAACAACACAGTCGGCACGGGAAGGTATTTTTCGGACCGTCTCTTCACTTATCGATTTGCGATTTACCAGCAGCACAAAACATAACCGCATGATAATGAATGGGTGTGCTCAGCACCGTTTTTGCTTAACAGTGTATGGCAAAGCTCTTGCTACCTACTACTGCTTAGCATTACCTTATGCCACCAGGAGACTACGTCCTAAACCCTACCTGACTAGAACTACCTAACAATGTGCATTTTTCTTTCAGGGTAACCTATTCATAGCATAAAAAGCAAATACAAACTCACTATTATACGACCAGAAACCGCTGTACTAACAAACACTGATGCCACAACTCTCGAATCCTCTTGCTGGTTTCGGACTGACACATCTGGTAAAGATTTAATAAGGGGAGGTCTACCTTATGTACTCAACATTATTTCACCTCTTCCAGCCTAAACACACAGACATCAACAGAGTTTAATGCTTGACAACCCAGACTCAAAACGGCCAACACAAGATCCCTCATTAATTCACAGACATCACAAAGACACAAGAGACTCAGTCTCCCTTACCGTGTAACATGTCCTATACTGACATTAATTTTGAGAGGCACTTTCCCTCCCAGTTTTAAGAAGTGCAGGGTCAGAATCATTTAAAGCAAGGCTCGCTATTGCGAACTTTCAAAACGCGGCACAGTTTAAGCACCGACATAATTAACAGGGTATTGCCTGAAACAGCAGCTACCGGGCATGATTCATTTGCTTTACAACTACAGTTAGTAACAGTATCTGGTTTCAGCGAGTCCAACTTAGGACTCCAGTGTAATCACACCAGATAAAACAAGAACCAGCAGTTTCATCACCATACTCTCTACCTCTCTCTCTCCTCTCTCTGCCAGAGTCAAACACAGCGGCTGCGCGTGAAACAACACAGACAATAAAACAGTTGAATGATTCAACAGACCTGAGTTTCACAAGGATACGGCCCACACCTCTCAAATCACCCTCCTTTTCTCGCTCATCTTTATTGTGTCTTACGTCCATGTCCTTGCTTTTGTCTCTTCTACAGAAGCTCTCCTTTATTCCGCCCTCAAACAAAAGAGTGTCTGACAGCTCTATGAAGTTCTCATCAGCATTCTGCAGTTGTGACATACTATAATTCAACATAATTACATAATTATCACACATACCAACAGTTTTTTTCATAAGCATAACAGAGCCATCGTCTCACATTAAGATAATTTTGGTAATTCCCCTACCGTAATATCTGCACCAAACAGAATTTTTTATTAGTAATAATAGCATGCTGAGGAGCATTCAAATATCGGCACAACCTTTACAAATGCGATACTTCCGCATATATTAGATTTTTTATATATCCTCAGAATTCATATTATTTCAATATTGTCCTTATCCGAACAAACCCATACATCACTGCTACATCGTATTTAATCAAGCCTTTCCTATTTCAAATATTTTCATCACTGCTCGTCAACATATAGCACATACTCCTTTCACTACACCGATCAGGTGTGTTGACATTATAAAGGGGTTACTCAATCAATTTCTTCACCGTTATGCTTAAACTTTAGCCCGTGGACATCCTACCCATGAGTGTGTCACCACGATTCTGGGTCGTCCACAACACTCACTACGAAAATACAGAACTCGCATAATCTCGAGGAGAAGGCAAAACCATCTTGGTGAATGCATGTATTCGTAAAGCCGGAAGTGGTCGTGGCAGACACATCTTCGTCCAGACATAGTGTGTTTCGAGCTCATAACAAACACAAGACCCTAATCAGAGTCAGACCACTCACCTCTGTATCAAGGTAGATAAGTCCGGATTGTTGCCTTGCTTTTTGGAACTAGCTAAGCGGACGGCGGTTTTTTTGCACCCGTTTGTCTTTCCCATTTTGTGGCGATCTTTTCTCTGCCTCGGCTGCTCGGCGTCCCGTTAGGAAGAGCCAGGACTTTTTGGGTGCGGTCAGCAGCGGCCCAGAAGAGCTCAGGAACACACCGCGGGTCCCACCCCTGCCCCAAACCCTGAAATAACAACTCGTACCGGTCTGTCCTACTACTACCATGTCACACCCCGCGTGGCTTCTCAAGAGACCACAAACATCACAGACAGCTGTCGCGTCGACGCATCCTAAATAAGCACTCGAGCCGTACGGGGCGACAACCCCCCACACAACAACAAACCACGTCCGGCTGTCAGTTTTGCTGGAAGTGCGTCATGCAAACTTTCTGTTCATTTAGTCAGGCTAAAGGGACTAACATTCGTAAATTATTACATTCTTCTTGTAACATGTATGCTATACATACATCACATACTTGCCTAATTGAACTGTTGTCCTTAAGATATATAGACTATAGACTTAGAACATAGATAAGAATACGAATCAGATCCGTGAGAACACTCGAAGTGGATCCACGAACACTCTGCAGAATACTACGGAAGTGTTGTACAATAATCTTACTGACTGATGATATTCCATCATTCGGCATATGCCTGCAATCACCACACGTCAAACTTACACGAGGCACATAACACACATGTTGAAACAAAACAGTGCGCACTGCAATCTTCTTACATCAGTTTTTGAAATTTGACCACCTGAGTCACAACTACTTTTCTCTCGGGACATTTTTGGGGGGGCGGTGGACTTCTCTATATTATCCTTTGAAGACGAAATATATTATTTATACACATGTCCTACATTGAGTCACATTTCTTTATTTGTAGCATGGTTATAACAACTCTCATATTTGAAGGTGTCCTTGATTACAGTGTAATTAGTAACAAAGTAAGTAATGAGAGAGTAATATATACTCTAAACTACAATGTACTATCATTAGGGTGTAGGATTACAGGGTTTTGGTTTTAGGGTTAATTGCTGTTATTTAATGCATCAATTATCGCTTGTTAATAATTAATTGATACTATTAAAATAGTAAGATACATTCACGTGTGTAATCAAGGACACCTTAAAATACAATATAAATTGTTACCATTATAGCTTTCTCTGAAATTTTTATAGCAATTGTCTGCGTTTGCGTTTTATGAGAACCTTTTGAAATTGTTCTAAAAATGGTAAAAAATTGTGGACAAGATGCCATAAGAGTATAACATAAATTAGGCCTCTAATGAAAACACCTGTGCGGAAGAAGAAGCCCCCTGGCGGCAAGAAGACCCTCACACACACCTTTAAATTTTCCTCTTGAGGAACATAATACTAAATATAATAATTAATTAATGAGGAAAACTAAATGAAATGAATATAAATAAATAAATAAAGATTCGGTAAAACCAAATATAAGTTTTATTTTTTAATAGAAATCCCAATCCATGAACTTTATTTTTTATTTCTTACTTTTACTTTCCTTTATGTAGTTATTTTCTGTATTCCATCTGTAATACTATTTTTAAATGTATTTATTTATTCATACGCATTTATCTCTATTATTTTATATCTAATATTTCGTAATTATTCCACAAACTGTATATTATTTCCCGAAATTTATTTAATCTCATTTATTTCTCTTTTACTCTTCTGTGTGTTAACATGGAAATGAGTGAGGCGGTCCTTGAGGAGCTCACGGCAAAAGAGCCCCCTGCGTCGATGTCTCATGCCCCAAAATATAAGGCTCACTTGAAAAACATTTTAAGATAACGTGGTTAAAGAGTGAGTGAGAGGCATGAATCAAGAAGGTATTAGTTTTTACCTTACCCAACCACCTCAGGAATGAAATAGTCGGAGGGAAAGAAACGTATTATGGGAGGAAGTGTGTGTGTGTGTGTGTGTGTGTGTGCTGATCATGTTTCTTCTTGGTTATTCTACATGGAGGGGACCAAATGGACTCCACAAGGATCGTAAAACACTTGGAAATTTTTGACAATTGTGGGGACCAATTATGGACTAATGAAAACTATGGACTCTCTTTTTTCTCTGCATTTTTAAATACAGTTGCTCCTTTTAACGCTTAAGGAAGATTACAGGAAAACAGTTATATGACACCGCTGCTGTGGTTGTACATGAGCACAGACATACGCCACCCTAAGAGAGCAGGGACCCTCCCCAGGAAAAATGGAGCGCAGCTGGAGGAAAACAAAACTAGAGGTATTTATCGTATTGCTTAGCGGAGGGAAAAGTAACCTTATACCTACAGAGAAAGCATTAACAATTGCTAATATCTGATTACTTTTAATCTCTCTTTAGAAGAAAACAAACAAACCAACCCCAAGTATTTTATTCAATACAGTGGCCTAAATTAACGAAAAAATAAAGCACACAAAGGTGTTGAGATTTTCCCAAAATCACAGCAGGAATGGACGTTTATGAACTACTTTACTTCCAAGATCGGATACTATTTAGAGATCAATTGTAACATAAGCAGTCGTCAGCTACAGTATCACAGCAAGACAGTGGCACTATAGATCCCCCTGAGGAACCGTTCCATTCATTCACTAACCTATAGAGAGAGGAAGAATTGTAATAAACCCTTGTTTTAAATCTCGCAAACAAACAATATGTATGTTTATGGACCTATTCCATCTAAGCTCCTAAAAGAGGTGCTTTAGAAGTCATAGATCCTCTTCTGCCTATATTAATTCCTCCATTGTTATGGCTATGTCCCAAACCTTTCAAACTGGTTGTTATTTAAGCCTTCATCAAAAACCCACAACTGGACCCAAGAATAGTTAATTATGACCGATCTCGAATCTCCCTTTCTGTCCAAGATACTAGAAAAGGTAGTATCCTCCATTATATTCCTTCTTAGAGAACATGGCATCGGTTGCGGTTCAGTCAGGATTAGACCGTATCATAGTAGGGGACTGCTGTTCCTTAGGAGTTCAAATGAACCGCTCTTATATTGACATGGTTGTATCTTCTTTTTGTCATTAGTTGCCTATTGATCTTAGGTGCCTTTGTGTTGTTTTTTTTTTTCGAACTCTGAGTTTGGTCAACCCCATCTTTGGTATAGACCTCGAAACTACCGGTTTGGTGTTGCATTGATTGGTGTGTGGCAGTTTGCATTTTAGCATGGTTTAAGTGTTTTGTTTTGTGTAAACTTATATGATGTTTTCCGACTTCATATGTCGTAGCAGGAAATGAAAGCGTCTTGGGTTATATCGACACAAGTGCCGTTGGAGTCCTCAAGCTCTAGTACTATGTTTCGGCCAGGTTACTCTAGAGTGCCGCTTTACATGTTACCTTGGGAGATATCATCAGACACATGGTGTTAGCTTTCACTGTTATGCTGATATACTCAGGCTGATTTATATTTCTTCCGGCCCGGGACATCTACCCAATTTGAACAACTAACGGAATGCATAGTCATATAAAAAAATGGATGATGAAAAGTAATTTCTTACTGCTAAATTTCTGAAAAAAAAAAACAGAGGTGCTGAATTATAGGACCTAAAAACCTCTGCAGTTAAAACTTAGAACACTGTCTAAGACTTATGGGCTGCTCTGTCTAATTTCTTCGTCCTCAGTTAAGGAACCTATGGTTGATAGTGTGATAGCCACTCTTGTCCTTAGAAAGCCAAGTTTTCGGCATTTGTTTAAACCACATTTTTCCATCTCAAAACTATATACAACTTATGCACCCTATGCTCTCAAATGTCAAAATGCGGAAATGGTAATCCATGTGTTTATTATTCCTAAAAGGTTAGAGTATTGTAATGCTTTTATTGGGTGGTTGTCTCTGTACACTCAATAAACAAACTCCAGCTGGTCCAAAAGCAGCAGTTAGAGTTCTTACTAGAACCAGGTTAGTATGATAATATTGAGCCCGTTCCTGTCCCACACTGCACTGGCTCCCTATCAACATCGTATAGATTTTAAATCTTTGCTTATTACTTATAAACAAAAAAAAAGGGGGGGCCCTGAATGGTTTAGCACCTTCAGTAAGTTGAACAATGCTCTTGTTATCATTATAGTCCTCCAAAGTCCCTGCGTTTCTCAAAACTCTGGTCAATTTGAAGATAACCCTAGACTATCAAAGTCAACTGCTGGGCCGGCAGATCCTTTTTCCTATTTAGCACCCAACTCTGGCATAACCTACTAACCATTGTTTCGGGCGGGCAGACACCCTCTTGCAGTTAGATCGTCTCGTTTTAAGACCCAATCTCTTTAACCTGGCGTACACCATAACATACTAATCCACTTCTAACATTCAAATCATTAAAGGATTTTTAGGCTGCATTAATTAGGGACAATCGGAAACTGGGAACACTTCCGATACCAACCTGATGTCACTTGCTACATCTTTAGAAGAATGGAATCTACGCGAATATATTAGTCTGTTTCTGTCTTATTCCGCGGTCACCCGTAGCCACAGACATCCATGTCTGTATACAGATCAGAGTGTCTCTACAGTTCAACCGGATCCAGTACATATCCAGCTCAGATGGTTGGATCAGCACCTAGAAAGAACCTATACAGCCGTTCTGAAATAACAGTGATGACCAGGCAAAACTAGAGGCCCAGATACAGATCCCCTGTAAGACCTTGTCCTCATGATGACCACTGGACCAGACCACAGAAACAGATGATTTCTTCTGCACAATCTGAGACTTGTGCTGCAGACTGTCGTTAATTACTTCTGGTTTCGTCTGGTCATAGGAGAACGGCCCCCGACTGAGCCTGGTTTCTCCCAGGGTTTTTTCCGCATTCTGTCACCGGATGGAGTTTTTGGTTCCTTGCTGCTGTCGACCTCTGGGCTTGCTTAGTTGGGGGACACTTCATTTACGCGATATCGTGGAATTGATTGCAAATGATTGCACAGATACTATTTAACACTGCACGGGGAGAATGACATCACTGAATTCAAGGATGAATTGCCTTTTAAAGCGCCATATAAGAAAAGGTGACTTGACTTGACCAACAACTGCACAAGCAGGCATATTTTTTTACCAATTTGGTTAGAATTTTGCAAAAATCCATTATTAAGATTATTTGGGCTCTTTAGAAAAAATGTTCTGTAAAAGTCAGATGCCCCCCGGGCTTCTTGCCGCCGTTAGGGGGTCATTTATGGCCCCCAACAGTAGGGCCAAGATGACCAACATTTCATAATTGTAATTTTTTGGGGGCCTTACAAGATTGGTCATGTTTCCATGTGATTTCATAATAGTATGATGGGTGATGGCATAACGATCTTTCTATGTTGTATATGGAGATTGGTCATGGGGATTATCTTCTCCCCTCAAAGTAAGTTGATCACCAATCCAACAGCGCAACAGCGCCACCCCGTCTGCGATAAGAGAAATAGTTACATATTTCAACAGTTGACCAAGCAGAAATAATTATAAAAAATTATTACCCAAAGGGGGTTTGCTGACCTGGATCGGTTATCTGAAAACAAAACAAAACAGAGTAATCCAGTAGTCAAGCAGTCACAGTCTGGACCTTGTTTTCTGTGCTTCCTTATTCTCCCCCTTGCGTTTGTTTCATTTGACCTATATTGTTTCCCATCTCCCCTTGATTTCATTAGTTAGTTCACACTGTGTCTTGTTAAGTAATCCTCATTTGGTCTGGGTACTTTTCAGTTCATGTCTTTGTCAGTTCTTATCGTTGAGTATGCGGCTTGTGCTGTGTGTCTATTGAATCTTTCGTTCATCTTGGGTTTTATTATTAAATGCTTACTGAATTACTCTTTGTCTCCGTGCTCCTATCTCTCACAAGCGCGTGACACAAGCATCCCAGGAATCATGACTGGTGCCCTCCACGTAATACTTACTGCCTTTACTGTGTTATTTCTCCATGCTTCAGTGATCATTAACAATTTACGTGAGTGGCATTTACACTGCTAGAAAATTACAAGGATGAATGCTGCTAATGTTAATGTTTTTGGAGGGAGCTTTATTTTCTGTTTAAATTGCAAGTATAGGGAAATGTGTAATGTGTGGGAATGTACACAAACTAGTGTTATAAAGAACTGTATTTGCCTTCAGATTATTTCCATCCATATTCAGGACTGCAGTTTTCATTGAAGCAGCAGAAATGCGACGTCTGTGTTTGTCTGGAGAGTGAAGTGGTGAGTCCGGCAAGCGGACGTTTTTTCCCGGAAGCTGAATGTTGCCAGCTGGACTCGTCAGCAGGGAATGAGCCGTGCACGGGGCATGCAGGAGGAAGTGATTCCTCCCTTACGATTATTTGTAAGATGACCAATCACTCGTCCTGATCCATTCCTTTGATCTGTGTGGGGTTAGTGGGTCACATGGACACATGCCGCTTTCATGGAGAAACTGGCAACCTCTACGATCTGATTCAACAAGGACTTTTTCATGTGAGTTAACACTATTCCTCACAGTACACACTCAATACTGCAATGACTTGGAAAAAACCAAGTATTAAGTGTAGCTGTTAATTACTGTTTTCCAAATAAAAGCATTTCTGTTTCATAGATGTTGTAGCTTACAGTTTTGGTTGTCTGAGTTGACAGCTTACACCACAACCTTGGGTAACTTGTTTTTCAACAAACTGCATATATTCAGTTATTGTTTTATTTTGCTACCTCCTTTATCTGTTCCTGTTTCTTTGGTTATGAACGTCTGGTTTCTGCCTCACAGACGGTGATTTCAATGGTCTCCAGCTCTTGAAGGACTATGTGGTTCAGGGACTGCAGATACATCAACCTTGAAACGTGGGCAGATATCTATGTTTTTGCTAAACTCAAGCCTGCAGAGGGAGCCGGAGGTCAGTCTGGGCTGGAAGTGTGCGTGTCTTTACATTTGACAGTCCTCTCAGCTGATCTGACTGCAAACCCATAAATCACAGCATCAGCTTGGCTTTTCAGGTCTACGCGTGAGCGCTATGGTGGAACCAGATGGGTGTGATTGGATATTTCCCCAGTAACTATGTCAATGAGACACATGTTTTTCATGAATAAAACAGTTGAGATCCCAACAACTCTGTGTAGTAGTTAATCACTTCGTGCTTTTCACATCCAGTAGCCTCCTTTTTAGTGGTTGATAAGGGTGGCTAGGGGGTTTTTGTGGGTTGGCGGCTCTCTCCTCTGTAGGGGGCCTGGGACTGGCGTTGTCGTGTGCTTGGTGAAGGAAAGCAACTTACACTATCGTTGCGACTCTGAGCGCGGGGCTTGTGTCCATGGGTGGAAGCTCACAACATGAGTGTTCAAATAGGGGGGGGGTCCCTAGTTTTGTTCTTCAAAACTTATTTATATCTACCTTCTAGTGTTCTGTAAAGTAAAATAAGTCACTAAAATAATACTAATTAAAATAAGAGCTTAAACTTTCTTTAGGATCACACTCTGTATAACTTTTCTTTTACACAACTTTTCCAGTCGTTTGCCCTAATAAGAATAAGAGGATTGAGGTTTTAAATTCATGGTTTCCTTCTCGCAATTTCTGCATAAGAAAATTCTTTAGAGCTTTTGGCCTACACAAAACAATTAATGCTCTTCTATAACAAGTGCCCAAAAACTATTGTAATTAAGCCTACCTCAAAATATCAAGACAGTCTTCAACGGGAAAAGAAAAAAAAAGTTGAGGGAAAGAATTGAAATTTTAATTTGAGTTGTTTTAGCTTCTTTCAGGCAGGCAGTTTTGTCTTATTGTCAAATCCCTTTTAAAGAAGGCCAGCTTGAGCACAATTTGGGAGGTTCGCCCCCAGACACGCCGGTTGTCTTTATGTAATTCGTGTTTTTTTTTTTTTTTTTTGTTGTACCGCATTCTAACTAAATTATTTTACGTTGGTGCATCTGAAACCTAGCTGTCTATGGGACTGTTGCCTCTTTCTGAACCTTTCATTTGCTATAGGGGGGGTTGTGGGAGGAGAAAGCTGATTGAGTTATAGGCCTTGTTGTTTGCAAAATCATTAAGTCTTGTTAGGATTTTGGAGCAAATGTTGTAATGGTGAATAATGTGACGAAAAGACATTGTGGCCTGGAGAGTACGAAAAGTTACCCGGGTCTGTCGGAAATAGGTGGGTGTCGGCATACTTGGAGGGTATGTGGATGGTGTGTAGGGGTCTTTGGGCTATATTCGCTTTGCACAGTAAACATTATGCGCTGAAACTCTTGGAGTAATGGCGTGAATGACACTCTTTAGGATAGCCGGCGTGCTTGGTGTAAGTACATCAATTAGTAGCTTCAAACTCTCTTAAGACTCCATGTGACACATTTTCTAAACTGAACTACTGTGTCTATCCCAAAGATTTAACACAAAAGACACAAACAACAAATTCAGTCCGTATTTTTCTAAATGGGTGACCATGGTAATTATGCCATTTCCAGATATTTCACTACTTCACTAGCGTCGTCAGAGTGTCTGAATTGGTAAATAAAGGTTCCTCGATCCGCCATGTGTGGATGGGACGCGTTGGAGGCCAGCGCTCTTCTGCCATGTTTGTTAGATTCACTTCTCTGATCTGGCGCTTCTGTCCCATTCTGATGAGTTTAATAGAAGAAAATTGAAGGTAATTAATCTTGAAGAGGTCATTCTCATCTCTCTCTCCCTCTTGCTGTAGTGACATTAATGGATATTACCAATTTCAATTGGCCGTCTTCAATGGAGCTTTTGTTTTTCCAGGGTCAAAGCCTTTCAGTTCCTTTACTGCTGGGTAGGCCCAACCATAACCGCTATTTCTTGTTTTGTCTGCGGAGTCCTCATATTTGTGTCTGTGTGCAACTAGGAACAGAGATTAAAGTATCTGTGGCGAAAGACCAACCAGTGACTCAACCTAGTTTCCAGAATATTTAAAAGGGCTCACTGCAGCTATAAACGAGAGTAAAAAAAAGCACAAATACAACTACGTTAGTCTCGCTATAAAAGTCTATTGTTTTGCTGCAGCCGGAAATAATACCTTTACCAAAGGGAACCTTATGTAACGTTACCCTGATGCGAAACCCCGATCACAATCTTGTCTAACGGCGCCATATTAATTCGAAGAGCCACAAGTCATCATACAGCGTTTCAAGACAAGTTTCTGAGTGCCTTTTGTTCCTCATCATGTGGAGCATTATAGGCTCTTTTCCCCTGTACTATGGGCACTCTGTTAGTTTTGTCCACAGAATAAAAAATAAAATATAAGATCAATCAGTAAGGGGTAAACTAACCAGTAGTAAAAAGCAATCCACAGATTATTATCTCACAGTTCTCAATTTTTTCTGGCTATGTGAAAAAAAAAAAGTTAGAATTGCAAAGTCATAAAGTATCAAGGATCTAACCGAGATGACAAAGAGTGTATGCCTTTGGCGTTCAGAAGAACAAAAAAAGCCACAATAATCACAGTTACCTTATTTCTTGACGATTCGTGGTAGCCGGACACAACGGGCTTTCCATCTCTTTACTGTTGTCTCTGTGCAACAAACAAAAAGCACCCATATAGTCCTAAAACAGGTACCGTCGAGTGGGGGAACAAGATGGCAGAGATTGTCTGTAGTACATCACAGATCACACTCAATCCTGACCGTCTGAATATTCATGAGGGGATGGAGAGCCGAGCGGTGTTGACGGCTGCAAGAGATCACATGGAGAGGGTATGGGAAATGTCCAGTCCTGTGTCACACTAAGTGGGACATTTAGTCACCTTAGACACTATGCAATATGCATGCCTTCCGCGATGAATACAAATAGTGTATAACTACAGACTTCAAGAATCAAAACTTCACCAAAGCCTTTAGTTTACCCTGGCCCGTGAATCCATTATAGTGTTCCCTAAATGTTCAGCAGTAAGAACAGACACCCTACGCAGCATCTTAGACATGTGATTCCTTCTCGGAAATTGAGAGGATTTTTCACGATATCATACATAAATATTGATATTTCCAGCAAATTTCATGAGGGAAACTCAGGAAAAAAGACTACCACATGAACCCCGATACTAATGTTCCTACCTTAAGAATAATGCTAAATATAAATCAGATTATCTGGTCCCTGTCTGTCAAATAAGCTTTTTCTTTTACTTTATTTTCGTTTTTTTATATCATTGAAATTCTGCTTTTAACTGGAAAAACAGCCAGGAATCGTGTGGTGAGGATTAAGTGGATGCCGTGGTTTGTGAAAAGCAATAACTTTTTTTTTCGGGCCCTACGAGTCGAATTTGGTTTCATGGGTGTCTAACATGCCGTTGCTGAAACACCCGGCCCAGGTATGGTCTGTATATATGCCGGTTATCCATGACATGAGTTTACCTGCTTCATTTGAGTTAGACCGCACTGCAGGATCGTGTACTGTTGGAATCATCCTCAATGACAGCTCTCCCGTCCATGTTGTGTAACGCTGATTTTTCAATTTCCCTCCCGCGTCATTCATTCTGGGATGTGTCAACTGACTGTCAGACTCCGATGTCCCTGCGCAGCGGCCGAACATCCATTTAAGTAACAATTGTCTTAATCTGCCTGAATCTGTGTTATTGTCAAGAGTCATTTAATGGCCAGTGTGGGGCACACAATTGTTTCACTAATTCCTGGCTGATTTGTGAGATTCCAACACCTGTTTTTTTAATACGCTAGTGGGGGAGAAACTTGACTATTACAAACGTACTATTAGTCCACTCAATTAAATTCTTCACTCAATGTATAATTGCTATGTCTCCTTTAACTACAATGAGGTTTGTCTACAACTTGAGACAGGTCGTAAGCCCATTTTTTCTGTCTTGACCTCATTTGTACTCAGGCTTGTCGGTCCAGCATAAACACAGAAAGGGACTGGGATTTTCATTTCAAGGCGGTTTTAAAGGGATCCAGCTGTGGGGGCTTCACTAAATTGCTGGTGCATTGTATGCTTTGTTTTTGTTACATATCATAATGTGATGATGTAAAACTTCCTGCGTCAAATGGCAATCGTTATTATTTCTGTTAATTTTTTATTCTTTGGAACTTTCCTAAAATTTACTGTGTCAAAAAATGTCATCACACAGTTTAAACAAATGCTCTCCAAGAATCCAGATCTGAGTTGTCAGCAAAAGTACTTGTATGAGAACTTTGTTTATCTCATAGATATAAAAAATATATATTAAACCATTTCACAAGCCGCAATAGTGTTTGTTTTTCATGAATATTAGCATGATTGCAAGCTGTGATATTGGATTTTATATAACAACTGTCACAACTCCCTGTCTTGTGGTGAAGGAACTTTTAAAGTTGAAGTCTCTGTTGTCTGTCGCACCCTCACTGTTTGCCTGTCACACATGCAATTATATTCTGCCACTTTAAAAGGTTCCCACTTTATTTACCCTAGTCGACTTCACACATTCTAGGTTACTCTATATGTAACTTTGCAAACTACATGTCACTCTATAGTAAGTAGGATGTCTAAAGAGACTATAAATACAATTGCCCATTAAGTGCTATTTACTATTTAGGCGGAGATTTCACCATTCTTTTAAACACATTACTGTCTGCCAGAATGTTTTTACATTTTTAAATGCACTTTAAATGTACTACCTGTTCAGAATGGCTCCACATGGGGGACCCCAGCGGGGATTTTTTTGTGTTAATGTTGTTTTGTTTTGCCTCGAGCGCCTCTATGAGGGAGCTAACGTTGTTTTAGTATTTATTAATGGTTTTGCCTCCACATGAGAAAACACCTCCTTTCACACAAACTTTTAAAGTGCTTTGTAGTAAGCACTTTTGCATAAATACTTTCTTTTTTTGTTTTTTTTAAGTATATACTTTAACTACATTAAACATGACAGAAGTTGCGGTCCATGATTGGTAAGTTTCACATTGGTTGGTATATAGTGGGCAAACACCTGTGCTTTTTGGTTGTTTTTCGCAGAGTTTCTCTACCTCATATTGTTTTTTTTTTATGGATTTCTCCTAAAATTGCCAGCCGTACCTGTTCACCTCTCGGTGTGCTTCCAGCCCTGGTCTTCCATGAGTTGTGATAATCCACTTATCCATCCCAGCATGCTACAATCTCTTTCAAGCCCAGTGGTCGATCCATCCAGTTCGCACAGCATCAGCATTGGAGCGTTTTCCATGGATACGAGGTCCACGCAGCAGCGGCTGAGCAAGCAACAGAGTTATGGCCGCGACCTCGGTGTGTGTGTGTGTTTGCTTGCGTGTGTGTGTTGTGTCGTTTGTGTGTGTGTGTGTGTAGTGTGTGTGGGAACGAGGGCAGCAGCTTTGGCTCACTTCAGCCTGCACAAGTCCACACACTGCGGGGATCACAAAGAAAATCAACATCTCAATCCTCATCACGAAAGCATCTGCATCCATTACATTCAGCCTGCTGTAAATCTGCCATTCACCAGACATCTGCTCTCTGATTGTTTCGTGGGGCAGACGCCGGAGGCGACAACCTACCTGAACAAACCGCAATCCACCAGCACTGGAGTAGTCGGCATTAACCCCCCGATGCTCGGACAATCACAGCTCGCAAGCACAGTTTTGTTCCTGTCCTTATCTGTACCCAAAGGGACATGCATCGCAACACCAAAAGCTCATGATGACCTGAATTACTAATGATGGATGGGTTGATATTTGGGCCATTTTGAAATGATTGCATTGGCTACTGTTCTCTGTTGCCAATCTTAGCCGACTTACACACAAGTGTTCGCTTTGCTTCTGGTTGGCACTTCCCAAATGTACTGACTCTCTGGATGCAAGTTGCTTGATAATAGGTTTTTCAAGTGAGAAACCCAGAGTCAAACCCAAAAAGGACAAAAAGTATTCCCACAACACACCTCATTATTTTTCAAAGTAAACGGTGTAAAAGTTACCCTGGTTGTCCGAGAATTATAGCTGGTCTGTCTGCCGTTGGGAAAGTAAAATTGCCAGTTGTGTCTAGACCCGGAGAGTTTTCTTCTATCGAGGTTCTTGCGATATAATCTAGAGAGCCTTTTTGTTTAAAGGTACAGCAGATGCCAATTCGATACACGGTCTGTCTGGCCGGGAGTCTTCTGGCTTGTCCATGGTTCTGTAGATATACTAAATAAACAGAAAGGCTCAGACAAACAGGGTAATAAATCCTGTGCGATGGGAATCCAGCGGTGGAATGTGATGTGAAATCGCTCTGGAGACAACAGAGGTCAGTATCATGGACTCACAGATATAACCACACCGTGGACACCACACACTGTGTTGACTTTCCACCGTGAAGAGTATGTTAGGGGTCTTATACAGCTCTACTGCATCTCTGCCACAAAGACACGTAAGTTTGCCTGAGCACCACGGCACACTTAATTTGGAGAAAGGCCAAGTAAAGTGATTGCGTGAAACACTTAGGCTCTGGCTTGTTTGCAGTAAAATACACGTTGGTGTTATGACAAGGCAGGAACAGCTCTTTCTCCCAGCAGGGCCCATCATACAAGAGCTTTGTCTCCGGATGACAGATTTCCTCCTCAAGGCGTTTGCGGCTTGAGAAGGATCGCTTTCTCTCAGCTGCTTCCACCAGGGAAATTCCCTTACAATATACTATATTGTCTATATCATGGGACACTTTTGTATAACCTTTGTTGTATTGTTATAAGGGTGAAGATATGCAGTCCAACCATCACACACACACACACACAAACTCACACTCACACAACACACACTGTCGATATTATTTTCTCATAAGCACCTGTTGTTTTTTGATGTGTATCCAGTGGTATTATTGTATCAAGGATATTACACAAAAGGTACAGACTTAACCAATTTATAAAAACAGATTTGACGTCCTAGTTTTTTTTTTCTAACAATATTTACATTTAATGAAATATCTATTGCTGGCATTTTACATTTCAATTCCATGACCCGTAAAAGGTTGCACCATGATTTTTTAACCGTAATTTAAACAGATCAGTGCTCGTTTTCTTTCGGCACCATTCTACCATCGGATCCGATTCCAAAAACATGTGTGCTGTCGCTGCGGTTTCACGGGGGCCTTTTTAGGCCACAAAATACATTAACCTTGTATGTTATGCCTGTGGAAATTAATGCATACGTGAAATCAGAAAAAACGATAATTAACTCCAAACATTATAATCGCTGCGTGCAATCTTCAACCTGAGCAGCCATCACCATTAGCCAAAGGACACAACACACACACCCACTCTCCGTCAGAGCTGACTTCCCCTGTGACAACCAGCCCGAACATCGAAGCTGTCGTCCATAGAACCCCAAGACGCCCCAACAAGGATACAACAAGTCGGTGCTGTGTTTACGAGTCACAGCACAGATGCAGGCCATGTGAACTCAAAAAAAACATCTTTTTACGGCCCCCCGTCCTACCATGGGTGTGTAATTTCTTAAAAGCAATGTTACTTACTCCACCTGATGATACAGCTCCTCGCCACTGGTCCACCATGTAGTACACGGCCGTGTTTGAGGACGCGTTCGCGGCGCTAAATGCACTGTGATCATTGAGGAGAAATTGGGCCAGAACCGGTAATGGAAGGCTTCATTCCTTCCAAGGGCCCTGACAACTGCTTTTCCCTCTACACAAGTCCCAAATATTTTTCCCATCCGCACTCTCCGTCCACGGGGTGCATGGAAAAGCCTTAGACAGGCCATTTTCTTGAGTGATAATTACATTTCTTCCGATGCTTAAAGTAACAGCGTCGTTTATCGTTTGTGCCAAAGTAAAGGCTGTGGCAAGGAACTGGTTGAAATAGAATGAAACTGCAAAACACTGTGCCCTTTTCCCGCTTCACCACTCCTCCTTAGCTATTGATTTGTGGGTTTTGCCAGACACGATTTTCATCTCGCAACCAGGCCTGGTTGGTTCATCAGTGACTTGAAACTAAAGCAAAAACAAACCATTGTGGACAAATAAGGACTGGATATCTCGCACTGTCCTAATGACATCACTTGTGTCTGGTGTGTGAATAGAAGCTCCAAATCTTCTGTGATGCTCCAGTTGTGGTTGCATTGAGATCCCTAGGAAGTTCACCATTTTAAAAAGCTATAGACCAGTACCTATAGATGGGGTACCAACTGATTGCATGTAATTTGGTTTAGTTGATCAGATTTCAAAAATTGAGTGCTTGTGACTGGCTTATATTACATGCTAATAAAATTGCTCATAATCCCCCAAACAATTACAGTTCATTTTGTGGCGATTGCATGCTATACTAATTTAATCCATTACTAATGGCCAGTAACTCATTTATAATGCCTTGATTTTCCCCTACTTCTTCTTTTTTCCCTCTTTTAAAAATTTTCTTTCCGAAGATCTCACTGGGTTTTCATACCATTTAGCGTTTGACTATATTCAGCATTATAGAATTGCAGGGGTAAATGTCATGTAAACAAAGCACCTTTGATCTACAGTATAATTATAGCCTGATGGAAGTTGGGATATTTTAATAATTAAACACGGAATTCACGTGGTTCACAGTTCTCTGAGGTCTGTTAATGGTCACTTTGACATGCTTAAACAAATGAACTATTTCTATCTTTACCTGGTCCAGGGTCTTATTTAGAATTGTTTTGTGGTTTTAAAGAATTTATTTTTTAGGACTGAATTAATTTATTAATAGTTTTTTATTACCTCAGACGCCCTCTTACATGAACTCAGTTAGAGAAATACTGCTGAAATATGTTTTAATGCTCAGCATGATGGTGCTTTCAACTAATGGGATATAGTTTCTTGTTTCTTTTATTATTATTTTTTAATCTCAGTCTGCTATAGTTAATGGTAAGCTTATGACAAGGTATTTAAAAATGGAATCTACAGTAGTCCATAATACATTCGCTAAACTAAGTAAGCAGATTCCATTACAAATAAAAAACCCCCCCAATTTTCATCATGCTAATATGGTCTTGGCAAGCCCATCCACAGCCGTCTAAAGTTTTGTGTTTCCTAGAAGAAGATTTTGACACACCCCCTGAGGGTGCGTACTATGGCAGAATGCCCATTGCATGGGGTGAACTATCCTTGTAAGTTGAACATCACTCCGAAGTTCCTGTTCTGACATCTTTCGCATCACGACACAGGACACGGACATGGCGGTCTTCAGAACTGACAAGTCAGCTACCAAATTAAATACAAGCTAAGTGGATACGACTCACACTACATTCGGGGATAAGCTGTGTCACACGTTGTCCACTGTACGCTCATTTTCTATTGACAGCCAAGCGTTGAGCCTTTCCCCACCTACTGATCTGTTGCTTCTGTGTACCCCCGACCTCAAAGACCTCTTAGCTCTCGTCCACAGTCTTCTGTTCTACTTCCATTTCTGTCTTTTCAAATCTTTATTCTCGGCTTCTGTGTATCCAAATGAATCCTGACTGGAGGTTTGCATTAGCAGCACATTAATCTAAAATATTGACATCCCATAATGTACAGAAGAGAAAAGAACAAAGCCGATGAAGTCATTCATTCGAAGGGTATTTGACGTGTGTCTCTCCTGCTCTGCGGGAATATTACATCACATTCAATCGGTCTTTATGCAAATGCTTAGTGGAGACCCTGAATCTACACGGATTCACCACACAGTATGAGATTTCTCTCTCCATAAAACAGGTTCATTTAAAGTCCCTAAGCATTTCTGTGTTCCGATGGATCTGAAACCTCAGGATTAATCGTATCAAATCTCTTACCATATGCTTGCCAAACAACTGACAGCACGTCATTGTTCATTACATATCGACTTATTTTTCCAATTAAAAAACTACCAATATTTAAAAAGTAGATTGAAATGTATAAACTTATTTTTTTTGCTAATCCTTAATTCAACCTAAGAAATGCGAACTAAATGAGTTCATCTCTAGTTGCCTGCTGAAGACTGACATGTAAAAACTTTTAGTGAGGACTCGGGGGTTTTTGCCCCCCCCCCTGTGATGTCAGTCTGCCCTGGATCTCACTGTTTTCACGCTGTTTTGGGTCCAACCACAGTAACAATAACTGTGCAAAACTGTTTTAAGGCCATCCAGAATTTTCCAGTTCATTTTGGTGTGGTTCATGTGGGGAGGTTTGACAACATCAATTAAAATATAACTAAACCCTTACTAAACTTGTTCTCACCAGTTGATTATGTCTTGTTTTCATAGTTTGAAATACTAATTTCACAGCTTAACAAAGAATAACCTCAGATATAACGCCTTATTCTGACCCTTTAATGCTTCGAATTGATTTGCTTGAGGCTTTTGGGGTTAGACTCCTGCTTTCAGACACGTTATTTTATTTCCGGTGACTGACGTGGAGTTTTTGTACATCTATGACCCTGAGCAACTCTGCTTCACCTGATTGGGTGTTCCCTTTAACCTCTTATGTCCTCCTAGAAACTCTTGACATCCAGCGTTAAAATGGGTTTCTGTCTTTCTCTCCATCCGATGCTGCAGTCCTTTTTACCGTGTGGACCTAATCCTCTTCCCCCCCTTCAGGTACACATTGTGCCCTGGTTTACTATCGGAAGGAGTCGGGCAATGATAATGCGATATGACAACTGCAACAACATACATTAATTAGCTGAAGCAGATCTAGACAGGTGGAGCATGGGATTGGTGTGGAAGGGTTTCCTGATTAGCGTGCTGTGATATGTGCTTACTGAAAATGCAGAAGCACACCATTTTAAATGTTTAAAGGGGCTGTATGGAAGATGTTGACTCTAACTTAAAGCATAAAAAGTCATATGTTTGCATATATTTAAGCAAAATGCTAAGTTAACATACTTGTTTATCTTGAAAAACAATGCTATGGTCAGTTATTCTCCTTTGAAAATGTGGCGTTGCGGCTGTAGATGTCTGTGTTTGGTTTTTGGTGTTTGTGAAAACCCGTCACTGCCAGTTTACCCAATTGGTATTTTGGCACCACCGGTGTGCCAGTTGGCAGAAAACACAGCGTATTTCCTTTCGTGTATCGTCAAGTGCGCTCGTTCCTGTGTGTGTGCGTCAAATCTGGCCAAACTACCGCGTGTCAAGTCTGGGAAAATGAAGGGGCCGGGTGAATGAAAAAACCCCTCGCCAATATTTTGAAGTTGTACTTGCCATATACCTAGTTCAACCACTCGGTGGTCAATCCTACATACAGCACCTTTAAAGCAGCAGATTTTTTGGTACTGTAACAGAGAACAATGAGCTCATGCCAGGTTGGGGTGAATGTGATTGTTAGCAGGACTGAATTAAAAGAAACCTATCTCGCCTGCAACCATCTACAGTTTCATCAAAGAACCTAGATATGTAGGCCTACACATTTAACGAAAGTTTTTAAAGTTTGTGTTTTGATATGTGTTCTAACAGCTCTACTTGTTATAACGGAGCAGTGACTTAGTGTTTTCAGCATTCTAGTAATAGTGTTCATGTTTAAAGTGCGAGCACATTCACACGAAGTGCAAGAGATACTGTTACGGTGCTTGGGCAGTGGTCAAACACGGATTTACAAAACCGACTTCTGGATTGATCCCTTATTCTAAACTCAGAGATGTGGATTCAGATGGCAAATTAAAGTATCACACTACCTTGGTGTTTGTAAAAAACTGTAATTTGGCCGTGATTTTTTTACGCAGGTGATAGGAGAAAAAAACACTGACATTCTTGTATTTTGGACAGCCCAAAAATCACAGACTAGACCCCTGTAATGTTAAAATCACTTTACCTCCTATGAGAAACAATTACTGTCTGAACCACAGTGCAGAATTGCATAAAAAGATTGATTTGTCCTGAAAATTTGCAAGCATTGCCCCAGTCACCTTCCACTTCATCCAAAAACCTAGTATTTTAGTCAAATACGAAAAGTTCAGTAGGTCAGTAACTATTATAGTAAGCATTACTCAAACTGAATGAGTTTACGTAATTTGATTTTCCCCACACGCTTGCTTTTGACTGTTAAAGGAGAGGATAACAGCTGAAATATGTCTTTTTTGTGTTTTTGGCAATATTAATATCTACGGTATCTAAGTATCTGAATAAGTCTAAAATTAAGTTGTAGTATTTTTGAGAATAAGTCGATATTATGAGAATAAAGTTGTAGCAATATGAAGATTAAACATGTAATTGAAGAATAAAAAAATATTAGAATAAAGGCGTAGCAATAGAACATTAATTGTTTCTAGTCATAGCTTTTTCCATGATCACTGTTAGATAGTTCTTGTGGTGAACTACGAGAGCAGAATTTACATGTTACTTTGCTCCATGACCATCACCACACCACAGACACATAACAAGAGTCATCCACTCCAGCTGCCCATGCAGGCTGCATCTTAATTGAAAATGGAAGTTACCTCATTTGGAAAGCTCTGCATACATTCACTCATTGCATAAACAAATTCAGAATAATAGGCATATTATATTTAAATCAAGGATGATTTGCTATGGCCTACTTCATTACTACGTTGATACAAAAAATGGTAACAAAAAATATATATATATATACATACATTGATATATATAATCTAGAATTAGAATTAGATAGATTAGATATATATATATTATATATAGATAAATAGATATATATTACTAGATAGATAGATATATAGATAGACAGATCGATAGATATGTGCGTCATAAATGATCAAATTGCACTTTCTTGGCCATAGGTAACATTGTCTTAGGAAGTAAAACTGAGTTCCATTTGATTTTTTAAGTGATTGTAAATCTGATTTGTGGTCAAAATATTCGATCATGCATCAAGTTCTGTAGTCGCAAATGCAGCCTAATATAGGCTTCTGTCCTCTGTCTATTCTGCTTGCAAGAAAAAACAAAAGCACTCCTACTGCTCTTAATGGTTTCCTTGTCCTTTACCAAATAAAGAAAAATGCTTCCTTTTTGTTTATCTTTCATTTTTTATATTTTTATTCTTAGTTTTTTCTTTTTTATTTTTAATAATCGGTCCCTATAATCGATTTTTGATGTTTACGACTGACATTTTTTGTATTTTGACCCTATATCCTTCCTCCACCAACTGCCAGAAACATCGAGGTGGCCATTTTGTCAGAATGAAATCACCTTTGTCCATGCACAGCAGAATGCCAGCAATTGGAGAGGCCATTCTTTCACGTGTGACTGTGACAAGTCTGAACGTCCACAATCCCAGCAGGACTCATCTGTACTTTAGCAGGGACTGCTTCGCACTGATGCGTCACACGTCTCGATTGTGGTATACAGTCAGTTTCTCTTGGCTACTCTAATCTTCTTTAGTCATGCTGGCTTTTGGCCGATTTCTTTCCCCTCCCTGCTTGCATGTGAAGTTCGTCCATGACAACCAATTAAACATGCAAGGAGAACAAGCCTAAGTAACGCCAATAAGAGCTGATGCCTGATTGCTGGCTAACTGCTGTGAGTGATATTATAAGTTTTGTGCTTACATAAAGAGGAGCAAATTAAGGAAAGAATCCAGTGGAAAGACTGAGAGTGATGGCTTGAGCTCAGACTCTGGGTTAGCCACTTCACAAACACACCCCACCAAAGCGCTCTATGGGATGCACAGAAGCACATGCAGTAACCACACTTGCCAAATGAGACTGTGAGGTAGATAAAATTGGAGAGCTGAAATGGAGAATTTGGCATTTGTCTTGGAGTTGGTCTTAACTATTGCTTTAATAGTATGCACTATCGTACACTTTGTTTTGTCAGTTTGACTTTGCTCATTCACTAACATGAGTCAATCAAACGTCATCAATTTGTCAACAACAGATTTCTTGTTAAAGAAGATGGGCAATTGTTCATCATTTAATCAATCAAGCTGATTAAACCACACTTGACAAACTCTACTGGTTTTTTTTTAGTGCCTTAAACCAGAGGTCCCCAACCACCTCTACTATACATACTATATTAACAATTATTTCAAACCACACCAAAAAACATTCCAGAAAAAATCCATACACATACAACACTATGTTATCAAAAACGAATTAATTAAATCACTTAATATTCAGTATTTTTGTTGTATGTGATTGACATGGAGTAGCACACTTGAAACGATTTCATGTTAAAATACGTAATTGATAGTGTGCGAGAACACAGCGCATATAGAGACGTGTTTGCAGACAGTGCAGAAATCCAGAGTTGCATATATGTACACTTAAAATAAACGCGTCAAAAACGCTTCACGACAATTGTTATTGTGCATTTTAAAAAAAAACACACTTTTTTTCTTGCTTATCCCGAAAAAAATTATCATATCTGTGACTCAAAAAAACAAACAAACAAACAAAAAAAGACCAATATAATGCTTTTGAAACCACTATAATACTATATAAAGCCAAATATATGTATATATATTTAGATATATCCACCCCCCACCCCACCACGTCCAGCCATTCTGTGAGAAAATTGTCCAAATGTAAAACCGATCCGTGGTGTAAAAAAGTGTTGGAGACCCCTGCCTTTAAAACTGTCCCACATATGTCAGTAAATGTTTTCCTAGATTCCGTTACTCCAGCTGTGCTTTTATTTTATTTTCAAGAGGTCAGTAGAGCATTTTTATAGATCCTGCAGGTTTGGTTCGGCTTAATGGCCTTTTCATTGATTGAGCTGCAGCTACTTGGTGGACGAGAGCCAGCAATATTCTTTTAACATAAGGATCTCTAGGCACCTTTTGCTCTCTGGTTTTATAGCTCCGGTTGTGTTTTAATGCACGGCCGGGTTGTTTTGAGTGCCTGCAAATAGCCTTTATGGAGAGTGTTATTATCTTCGGCAGATGTCTGATTAAGCCTGGTTTCTGAAGAGGGTATTGAACCAGCGTGCTTTTTCATTGCTGTTTTGCTGACCTGCCAACAGATTCAACTCAATAATGAACATTGTCCCTTTCCCTGCAACTGCAGCTGAATCTGTTGTGTAGTATTAGTTGTAGTAACAATCCAAAACCATTTATTTTCTTAAACACACAAATGACCGGAATCTGCTGACACGGAACGAGAGGGGCCAACGTTGTTCATTCAGTTTTGGCATATGAGTCACAAAGGGAGAGGAGATGACCATAGATTTATTACAAATATTAAATTTATTTTAGGGCCCCCTGTTGTTGTGTTGTTGTTCTTCCTCTAGAATTAAATAAAAGTCAACCTGCTTGTGTTTCCATTGGATAATGAAATGATAACTAAGTTCCTAGAAGCTACCCTGTGCAAAGCCACTATCTTTGGTATTAATATCCCTGGTATCCCCCCATTTTGTTCATTGTACGTTTTTAAAGTCATATTGCCATCAGTTTTTTGGGGGTGGTTTTTTTGGGGGGTGGGGGGGTTTTTTTTTTTTTGCGATTATGACGATTTAATCTGGTACTGCAGAGTGTTTTTGTTTCATTAATGTTGAAAGTTTGAAAAAGCTTAATGAAAGGGCAAAAACTACAAACAAATCCAACAAGCATGAGAATGGCAGTCTACATTTAAATGTAAATGTAAATGAAAAAAACAAGACCATCTACAAATGAACTGAATAAACCAGTCCACGCCCCTAATTACTCATTCTGTTCACTCTGTGTTCCTCCGTCCCAGTTCCCTCGTTATCCTGTGTATTTGAGCCCCAGTCTGTTCAGTTTGTGTTGGTCGGGTCTACCAGTTGTGTGCGTGTGTCTTTCTTCCCTTCCAAGTGTGGAGTTACCCTGTGTGTTGGATTTAATAAATCACATTTTCGTTTATCCACAGCTCCTTCGTTCCTTCCGGCAGCAGTATCGTGACAAAAACCAAGGGCTAAAAATATAAAAGAAAACAAGGGTGGTCTACAAGACACAGAAACACAAATAACAGGAGCTGAACAGTCTACAAACTAAAAAGCACAACAAGAACTGGAAGAACATGCAACTCTCATAATTTTTCTTTCATATTATAGTGGGGGTATATATTATATAAAGTTTGCATCTGCATATTCTAATGACCTTTTACATTTGCTAAACTCTGCATTGTGGCACATGTATGCTATCATGAGCCATAGCTGGGGTCGAACAGGGACACCGTCCCTCCATGTGGAGATTGTTTTAATCTGACAGGGCTCGTTTTAAACCGCCCTGACACCGCCCTCAACATCTCTCTGCTAAGAGCTTGTCCTGTCAGAAAGCCTCAGTGTCACTGTTGCTTTTCTTCACAGAGACTCAAGCTTGACCTCAAAATCGGCTCGCTCTGCTAATGACAGCAGGAGTCGATCCGGCATGCACTCCACAGGTTTGCATAAAACCTGATGATCATAATCAATGTATGTGATTTTTTGGAAATCAAAAAAAATTTCACAAGTGTTCACATGATCGGTGCTGCAAATTTGCCCTCATTTAAACAGTGAATTGAAGACGTTGTTGTGATAAAACATTTGTAATAACATGCTTTCCATTTTCTGTCTCGGTTCATTTTGGTCCATTGTTTTTATAAACAGGCTTATCAGTGCCGGCTGAACAAACACGCAGTGTCTGTGTACTGCGCTGGGGAGAAGCGGAAACCTACTTAAGCTTTGTGCCTTGGGTTGTCTGTAAAACCCTGTTTGCTTTTCTAATGGAGTGTGCTCTTGTGCCGCTCAGGTGTTGCCTCTGTGATAGCGTGAGTACCGCGAGCAGACAGAGAACAGTGAGGTGCCATTACCATTTCTGCTATGTAATTTGGAGGTGGAAAAGAACATCAGCCCACACACGTCTCTGGTGATTTGTAACGCTGCCAGTGTATGATGATCATTGGCTTTGACCCCAAACCACAGGTCAGATGTCTGACATTGCAGTCGATTTCTCTCATTACCCTGAGCATTAGTTCACACGTCTTATTTTCAGTAACACTAGCAAACAACTGTTTCCTAATTGATCAACCTTCTATCATTTACCCTATTGAACTAAAAACTGCATTAACAATGAACTGAATTGAGCTAAATAATCACACTATTGGGCTCTGATTTAAGGTTTGTTTCATACTGATAAACTGTGCAACGTTGAGACTGTTATTGAACGTGAAATTGGATCAAACTGAGCCTGAATAAAGACTCTATGTTTTTTTTAGAACAAAAGTAAACACGTTGAATTAATGTGAAGTTTATAGAAGTATACATATTTTAATAATATTTTTTTCTTGTAATACCTACTCCAATAATCTTTGTTCGTTTTTTTTTTTTAAAAGTGCAGTTTGGAATGAAATATTAACAGCCTGTTCTAAGTTATAATCCAGTCGATTTACATATTTTTAAGCAGTATTTTTGAGCTGCCTTGCCCCATATACTTCCTTTGTGACTGCATTAACTGTAACATGATTACCACCTAATTTACTGAAATGGTTTTGGCAACATGTGAATTGTGGGTTTAGGCTTGGGTGCTTTTAATATTAAGGTGCTGTTATTTTGGCAAGCATCTTATCATGCACCCTAACAGGATATACTGTTGTATTTTGGGTTCTGTTTTTATCTGGCTGATACAGAATGAGATTATTTTCCTGGAGCATATTCTCTGATGTCAGTTGTATCTTGACGGAGTGAAACAGACCCTGCCGCTCACAAATCACCTGCTTTTAAAGGAGTCATTTTCAAAGAGCGGCCCCAAAGTGTCGTATCCTTTCATCCGTGTACAACACAAGATGGAGCTCGGATCGACGCTTTGTCTTTGAGTCGATCCTCCTCCCAAGCTGTCTCAGAGTTACGACCAGCACTGCCCTTCAGTCCACTGCACTGAAGTCCTGAGCTGAAGGAGAACACTATATAAAGCATCTACAACACATGTGAAAGACTCCAGATTCCATCTCACTTACAAAGACAACATAACGATCCTGAACTGGATTTTATTATGCCGCAGACAGAGCAAGAGTGATTATTGGAGACATGCATCGTTATCATCTGATGTGTTGTCTGAGAATACACTTTTTTTTGTCATCGAAAACTGAAAAAATAATCTAAAGATAAATCTACAATTTAATTTATTACATGCAGTGAAAATCCATCAATTCTTTACTCAAACTCAAAACTAAATGAAGGAACTCCTGAAGCAAGTAAATGGGGCCAAAGGCAACATTGTGTCTGTAGGCTTCCATTAGATGCCAAAGGCAGTAATGTTTTTTTTTTTTCTTCCGCTTCCCCAATCTACAATTTTAATAATCTTCGCATTAAAAAATCTTTGGTTTTAAAAAGCTTTACTCTGACATCATAACAATTTTCTTTGATTAGTATAACATTTTTTCCTAAAATATATTAATTGTGTTCTGTGGAACGCCACTGACTCTGGTTCATTCATTCGAGCCACACAAGTGCTATAGAAAACAAGTGCATGCTGGGAGTTAGTCTGATTATTCATTACTCACCATTCCTGTTTTCTTTTCTTCATTATCCTAAATTCACACACAGAAAGCATATACCAAGAATAACAGTGGGGCATCATTTTCATGGAATTTTCCCCTTCCTTCCTTCCTTCCTTCCTTCCTTCCTTCCTTCCTTGTATACTACATTTATTTAAATTAGTCTATTAAACTAAAGATCAACTGAAAAATATATTGTAATTGAAGGTCAACACAATTTAACATTAACATTAAAAGTGCTTTGTTAAAGCTTATTTTAAAGTGAAAATTCGCAGTTATTGTGTTTATATAATTTTATTCCCATTTTAAGGCCGTAAGGCTGTGTGTCCACCAAAACTTTTCTAGCCAACTGAAAACAGCATGCGCTCTTTTGAAAACGCCTAGATGTGTGCCCTTGAGAGCATTTTTGGAGGCACAGCCCCTAGTAATAAAGTAATATATTTAAAATACATTCATTTCACACTTAGAATGGTTCAAATCTGTCAACATATTTTGCTTGAGACTTACTGATCTAAAAATTATTATTAAACTTTATTGGGTTTGCTACTTGTGCTCAATGCACACTTTTTAATATTAAGCATAAAATGTGTTTTAATGTCACTATTGATGAGGATTGTATGATCTTAATATCGATAACATCGGTATTCGGTATAATATCAGTATAATATCAGGTGCACATACTTGGAATAGTTCCACTTAACCAAAACAAACTATAAATAACACAACTTTAGCACAACCACATAAACACCATCATACAACTGAAGTGCATTAAGTACAAAATTATGCACAACTGAAGTGCATTAAGTACAAAATTAGTTGCAGGGTATTTTTATCAAGTACATAAATATGTATATGTATTTGTAGTATACTTAACATTAAATAAATGTATTTTAAATAGCTTTTAGTAAATTTATTTTTCACTGGGGGCATTTAGCTTGACTCATGGTGTATGAAATGTTCTTCCAAGCATTATTTTCCATATTAATAATGTTGTAGTCCACAGATCTAGTTTTTCCTGAGAGAGGGAAGCGAGACAGATGGATTCAATTTAATCTACCTCAACCAGTGTTGTGTCACATGACAAATCGTCAGTCACCGTCTTCCACTACAAACTCAATGAAGAGGTGTTTTCTGCAGTCTGAAGGGTCCTGCAGTCTTCTGGATGTGATAGGGCTCCAACAAAACCCAGAGGAGCAACACAAAGCTGACTGACAGCTATGTTGTTAGAAAAGACATGAGGTGCCATTGGTTTATGTTAACTATGGACTGGATGATCAAGTGCATGATTATAATGAGCTGACTGTTTTGATTTTTAAGAACAAGGAATGATACTGGCATGTGATAAGAGTCTGGAGCTGCTTCAGCTCCTCTTTTAACCCTCCTTACATTTGGGTCAGTTATGACCTGGAAGAATTACATAAAAATGCTGAAAAGCATTTTAATACTTGAACAAGTCTTTAGAAATGGATTAAGATGAAAATATGCATCATTTATTTGAGTGTGATTTCTGTGCATTGTCCAAAAATAAAAAAGTGGAAAAAATGCATTGTAAATTGTACACCTATTTTTTTCTCTTTTCCTTTTTTCCTTTTTTTTTTGTCTTTTAGATTGGTCTTCTCAAAAAGTTATTTCCCATATCTCACAAACACTTTTAGCACTGAATTTTGATGGTAAATATGAATCTACAAACATACAAAAGATGTAAGTGGGGAATTTTTACCGCCACCTATTGATGAACCATTGCAGCATAAAACATTCATATTGTTTTTACCATGAAAGTTAAAGTTTCTGCAAGTAAAATGAATATATTCCATTTTAAAACCTTCCAGAGTAATATTTTTGTTGTTTTGTTAGAAAAAGTCTAAGTCTAGACTTTTTCAAGCAGTCATGTGCTCAAAGTGTTTTGATTAAATCAAGTTGATATAATTCTCATAATGTTCCTATAAATTTCAAATCAAATTTCTCATGAATATTTGGGAGAAATTTCATGTAAAAATGCGAAATTTCAAAGAATTAGTATAGTATTGTATAGTATTGTATTGTATATATAAAAAACATGAATATACAAAACCAACAATTAAGTGTATAGTAATAACATGGTAATAACACTGTAATATCTAAAACTGACATTTTTACACAATCATTTATTAATGAGAAGTTATTTGATATAAGATGAGTGTTTTATAAACTCACATTCCAAAGGGCCAGAGTTGAAACAAAAAATGCAAGTTATCTTCTGTTTTTGAATGAAAGAGAAAGTGAGATAGACATTAGACCCGAAGAAAGGCAATGACGTGCACACAAACCTGCAGTCAGTGTGGATGTGATGGCTGTGATTAAGTGTGTACACAGAGATCAGTCTGAACCCTCACCTCTCACTTAATCTACCATTCAGAGTCAAAGAAAGAAGTCGACGCCTCCAAAGAAGGAATGCTTCTGTCTCTCCAGATGTTAAAGTCCAGCTTGTTTCCCAGGCAACATACAGTGATTATGCTTTCACAAGTTTTTATTTAGATGCTGTTTGGTGATGTTGCTGTACATCTGAAATCAGCATCTGAGGAAAGATTTTAAATGAAACCGCATTCAAAATAAAACGAAGCTACTAAGCTCTGTAGGATATCAAACGATGGCTGCTCAGTGAAAACATCTGATCAATGTGTTGTTATTTTCAAAAGGTCAGAGTGACCAGGTGAATGAATCTGATAGAGAGAAAGGTCAGTGCTCTTCCGCTTCACTCCCAGCTCTGTCACACTGCTGGAGTTTGTTCGTGTCATGTGATTATGACTGATTCCCTGCAGCCGTCTGCAAGCTTTCCTGCATCACTGAACTGCCCAAACCAACCAACAATTAAATTAAATTAAATATATTCTGGGGGGTGAATAATTAAACTATAATGAGCCTTTAATATATAGCCTATTCCATCCTCAAGTTAAAATTTAAATGATTTAAATACAAGTTTTACACACTTCATAATTTTCGTAGCATCATAATGGTAATAAAATGTACATCAAAGGTGAAGAATCCATAATTATAGACAATTATTCTGAATACTAAATACTATCCCTCTAAACTGCTTCTCTCGGTAATAAAATTAATAATAAACATTTACAAATAGTCTCAATGATATGACCTGTTGACTAGATGAAAATAATAATCGTCTTGATGGATTTGTTTATTACAAACATGCAGGTTGTGATTTCTCAAGCCGTTAATCGATGGACTGGAGTGCTGTGGATTATTGTGATGTTTTTATCAGCTGTTTGGACTCTCATTCTGACAGCACCCATTCACTGCAGAGCATCCATTGGTGAAACAGTAATACAATGATACATTCATCCAAATCTGATGAAGAAACAAACTCATCTACATTCTGGATGCCCCGAGGGTCAACACATTTTCAGCATTTTTATTTTTGTGTGAACTATTCTTTTAATAAAATAGTATTCATTAATTATTAATTATTTTATTATTACTAACTAAAGATGCATGGCTTTTTTTTAGTTCTAATGCTGATGGATTGTTAAACAGAATTCCTGCAAATAGCCCTGTTTTTTCACTCTCCATAAACAGAAACAGAAGAGCCCAAACAGCACAGATGACTGTCTCTCTGCTGTAAATTGCAGGTGTGTGAGTATTTGTTTAAGTGCATTCAAACACGCTCATCAAGATTACAGCGCTGCCTTCCAGAGTGATTTACAATCGCGCTGTTGTTCCTACTGTTATTGTAATACGAGGACACATGCATGATTTACCAACATAATATCTGGAGCAGCGGTGTACGGTAATGAACTGGAGCTGCATATGGAGTGAGAATGTGAGTGAGATGGGATCATTAGCAGAAAGCCTCCTCATGCACTAAACAATCAATGAACATGCAAGTGCGAGACCGCTTTTACATTCATGCACATCACATATGTCGATTTTGAGAAGTCATTAAAAGGACTGCACTACACTGAAACGATTTTCAGTCTTCATGGCATATAAGCACAAGTAGACATTATTTGACATTGTAAGCAAAATGTCCTATTTATTTTCTGTTGGGTCTCTGATTATCAATTTCATGGGTCCTCAAGAGAGTGACCTTTAGAAAGGGATTTTGTGAATCACTCCATCAAACTCAGTAATTGGTCAGAAAATTGCCAAACTTAGTCATTAATTGCCCAGAATTGTTTTAACATTTTAAATGTTAGTGATCAGTGAATAGATCATGCAAATATACATAAATTTCAAAAAAAAAAAAAAAACCATAACTAACAAAAAAAAAAAAAAAAAAAAATCCCTTGCTAATAAAATTAAATCACTCAAATATGTATTCAAATATGTAATTGTCTGTCCCTACAAATAATCTAAATATAAAGAAGAAATAAAGCAATGGCTAAAACAATAGTCTTTTTTCCCTTGAAGACAGTAAAAGACAGTATGATGGTGAGGTTTTGCCAGTGCACTCTCTTATCTATACAGTAGTGTCCGGATGAGCACAGAGGACAGCTCAGTAAACAACATCTGTTTGTACCTGCATTCCTCTCTGACCTTGTGTTTGATTTCTAATTGGTGTTAGTTATGCGTGTTCTGTGAAAAGAAGCCTTCGGCGCTGAATACATGACAGTGGAGTCGGTCACTGAGGGTGATGGATGTTTAACCCTTCTTTGCCTTCATTTACTATGAATAAAGCCAAACCAGCATGAAATCTTAATTTCAACATGAAATCAAAATCTTAAAACATGTTCCTGGTTGTTATTCACAATTTATCTGTGCACATTATTCCAAGTCAAACAAATGCTTGTCTTGCAAATCTCTGATTAAAATTGGGCTAACAACTTGCTCCCTTGCCCAATGTACATTTATGAAGACAGTACGCTTATTTTAAGAGACAGTTATTTAACAAAATATATGCCACTGTTTGGAAGGGCCATTTTTCCTTTTCTTTCTTTTAGAATATTACTGTTAAAAAAGGCATTTTTAACTGTCTGCTGCTAAAGCTTTGGAGTGTGAGAGTAAGGATGCACACTTTAACTCATTACAAAGTGCCTGGTAATGGCACAGTTATTTGATATGTAGTATAGTTTCAGCTAAAAACAAAAAATCAGTCCCTCAGTTTGTAAGGATATAAAGTGGTTACACAATAATTCACCTGGCAATGGAATCAATGCCACACACGACACATTATTTGGGAAGTACTGCATACTCGAAAACCACTGACAATCTTATCTCAGACATCCCACCCTGCAGAAAATGCATTTCTGGGAAATGAAATAGATGCACAAACACTCCCCTGTAGTGTAGTGTGACAAAATAATAGGAAATCTGAATGCAAGCGGTCACAGGAGACACATTTGAAATGCATGATAATACCAGATAAAAAACGGAAATGGGTTTTGGCTGACTATTTGGTGATCAGATCACCAAAAACACATCTTAATTCCAGGTGGAGACAGGGATTCTCTGGGATATTGCATACAATATTTGGGAGATTCCTGGAATTTCTGGACATTGACATTTGATGTCATTGCTGCAACATAAGCAATCTAGGCTTTAAAGGCTAATTGACCTGAGAGCTTAAGTGGTGGGTCAGATTTTCAGGTCAATGTACTATAAAATCATGCTACAAGTTTCAGAACTCAAAACTTTCTAGCTAGTTCAATATATATATATATATTATTGATTTCTTTATGAAATTATGTACAAATATTGGTACAAACATACACATCTCAGAGAAAATATGAAAACAGCAACAACAACAAAAACAAAAAACGTACATATACATAAGTAAAGAAAATGAAGCAAGAAAACATTACATTAACCCAATTAAAGTGAGATTGTCAGACCTATGTTTTGTTGTGTTTCCTCCCCGTGACCTAGTTTTCCCTTGTGTTTAATTGTGTTCATTGATCTCAGGTGTGTCCCATTAATTCCCTCGTTAAGTTGAGCATTTAAAGTGTGTTCTGCCCCTGTACCCTGTCCGGTGTTAAATGTCTATTCTAAGTTCCATATGTGTGCTCCCTGCTATTTTGGTTCATTAAAGATTGTGAAGCTGAATCTCCTGCGTTTTCGTTCTCCTTATTCTGACACAGTAGAAGCCGTGACAGACATGTGCTTCATAAATCTTTTTAGCTTTTTTTGTTTTTAATATTGAGCAAATTAGTACCATGTTGTTCATTTCTTTAGCCTACTTATGAGAAAAGTAACATATTTTTGTTAGCTGGGATTAAAAATTGAAAGTTTGGAACTGGTTGAAATGTGAAGCTAAATGATATCAAAGATATTAAAAAGGACTGTTTACATACAGCAAATAGAGAGAGAAAAAAAATCCATCACGATACTACAAGTTCATAAGTCTGGATTCTGGAATCACCCCTAAATGGGCGATTTATAGCTCAAATACACACTTTTGTGTGGTGGAATTAGCTAATAAGCACTTTAACAAAATTACCAGCTGCATTTATTTTAAAGCCTCGTTTACAAACTGAGGAACGAGTGGAAATTATTTTCCGTGGTATTCAAGCGCATCTGAACTAGTCTGGATTGCCTTCGAATCCGAGCAGGGTAGACTAAGCGGAGTCGGATGGAGGAATTCTCCATGGTGCTGAAAGTACTACTTCATCCACACTACTGAGGGAGAGGGGCGATCAGCCACACCCGCTTCAGCTTATTGGGCATCTTTCCGTGGAACGTCACATGCAAAAGAGCCACACGTTTATGCCGATGAATTATAGATTAAAGGGAGGCTGAAAATGCAGATTCGGTCCAACACACAAACACGGAACTCGATCGACGCACGGTCCGACTGCGCGCGCGCCTCATCCACCGATGACTGAGGAGATGCGTCCTGACGAGCCCCTGCTGAAGAGCCCCAGCGATCTCCGTTTGACAGCGTTCACTCACAAACAGCACGGCGAAGACAGAAGACCGCACGATGCTTAGATTCTGTAGAGATGGGACAGCGGTGGCTCTCATCCTGCTCAATGCACTGGTGCTCATAGCTGCAGCAGACGAGGAGGTCATCTTTACTGATCATTTTCTGGTCCAGCTGCACGAGGGGACGAATGAAGACGCTCATCAACTTGCCCGGGAGCATGGCTTTGGGAGCGCAAGGAAGGTAAGTAGCAGTATGCACAGCAGAACGCCTTCAAAACTGCCACTTTGATGCGCTCATGTTCGTTTTATACTTTTATAATAATGCAATCACATATATATCAATCATATCAATCTAAGTACGAGGTGTTCTTGTGTACAACACAAACAATGCAACTGGAATGAAGTGCTACATTCATTCAACAAAATACAAGCTCAGAAGTTGAGAGGTTGGTGTATAAAACTGCTCTTATGTTACAGTATGTCAATTTACAAAGTCAAATGAATAGTTTTTTAATGGTCATATAAATCATTAGGCTTTCCTACAGAAATATTAAAGGAAAGTGTACAGGATTCCTACTGGAACTGCCAAATCCTACAGGGATTAATAAGAACACTTAAAAAAAAATCATTTTTATTATAATAATACATGTGAAAACAGGAATGACAGTTTATCCAGTGGGATTTTTGCCCATATTTGATGTCATGATTGGTTCCAAATTATGATTCCAATAAAAATCTTGGACACATCGCTGTAAAATCATTAGACTAGTGTGGAACTAGGAGGTTGGAAATCTACTACTATCTAAGATATTCAGGTAATTATGAAAACAGCATCATTAGTATGTGGATTTTTAAAAGTCAACACAAATGAATCCCGATTTCTTGTTTTTGAAGTACAATAGAAATATTACAATTAAAAACAAAACATTAACCCCTCATAATTGCAAAAAAAAAAAAAAAAAAAAAAAGCATGGCTTATGCTAATATTATTCAGTTCTGTAAGTGTTATGAGCAGTACGAAAATGACTGAGAACGATTCTAGTGTAAATAGTAAACATATCTTTCATCTGACCTCGCAGTGTTTCTTTATCCCATCTCCACGAAGGGCCGTTTATCACTGAACAGAGGACTTGATTAGCCTGACAAATCAGCCTTGTCAAATGTCAAAGCATGGCTGCTGCAGCTCTCACTGAAGTGGAACAGAGCTTCATGTGTGGCCATGCTAAGGAATAACACCTGACTGATTATCATATGTATAGCTTGTTATTTTGACTTTGTTTGTTTTTTTTTTTATTGAAGAGATTTTGTCTGAGAGTCTTCAATTTTTCAGTTACATCACTTGATCTCATTCAGGGATTTCCCTTTTTTCTTTAACATGGTAAGTCTCATAGAACAGGATTCTAATTTACAATGTCAGCCTGGTGAAATTACTCGGTCCTCCTGAAGTAAGGGAATGTTTAGGAACAAATAAAATGAATTACACCAAAAGGCAAATTAAAAAGAGTTAATATTTCATATAAACTACAAAATTATAGTTTAAAACTACAGCAAGACAGCTGAGATAAGATTAAAAATACAATACAGCTGCCAAAATATTGCAGGGTCAGAAAGCTCTCGGATTTCATAAAAAAATATCTTCATTTGTGTTACAAAGATGAACGAAGGTCTTACAGATTTGGAATGACATGAGGGTGAGTAAACAATGGTGAACTAGCCCTTTAACATTATCAGTCATATTTGCATCTAATGGTTTTCCATAATCATATTCCACACTTCTTAAGAGTCCAAACTCTCTGCTGCTCTTCTAATCAAGGTGCGTTTTATTGCAGCTTCCTTTTGGAGAGGGACTTTTTTCATTTCTACCCATGGGAAATCCCTAAAAACCAGGAGGAAACGCAGCCTTCAGCAGCACCGACGCCTGGCGAAGGATCACCGGGTAAGACCAGAAACTCACCGTGTGTTTGTTCCCATAGAAACTAGCCCAGGCACTGGAAAACAATAGCCAATCTGATGCCAGAGCCATTGTTTGTAGAAGTTGAAGGCTAACATGCCAATCACCGAATGACTCTGTTTTGGCTCGTACCTTGGTTTGATGCTTGAGTGGTATTTTATTAGGTATTATGACATCATGAAGTTTGATTGAGGTTACATTATGAAAATTCTTAGTTGCTGATGGTGCTCTAGTTGCGCTAAAATATAGAATATAGTAACAGAGATGTGTTTGTCTTTATGTTATGATGTGAATGGTTGAACAAAAAGTGTGTAGACTCCGTCCAACAAGTGCTGGTTATTTCACAGACACAAAAAGTGAAATATACCCCTGTGCTCCTGGATGTCACCCCACTACCATTTAAACACAGTTTTGGTTTCCAATCTGTCTGGAGCTACTACTTGACTGTAGAACTACTTGTTCATAAAAATAAATGAACCATGTTTTTTTGAGACAGAACATGGGAAGATTTCCTATAATCAACCTCCATAAATTCTGTGAGTGGCTACAGCACTGATTTGCACTCACATGAGAGGATCTGTTCACTTTCGGCACTTTTAATAACGAAACAGCTATTAATGTTCAATTGTGGTTTTCAATCGGCCTTGAAGAGTTGAATTACTTATTAGTCCGTTCATCAGGGCTGAGTGTGTTAACTCATCCATTCACATTAAATGAGGGAAAAAAAAGGCATATATAAGAAATTTGTGGATGAAATCAAGCACCACCTCCAACCACCTGACTAATGCCCACTCTTCAATATCCCCTCATTTCCTGATGGATAAAATCAAGTCCAACCCTGCATTTTTTCCTGATTGATTATAATCTCAAAAAAATACATCACATGATGAAAAGAAAGAAAATTGTCTCCACTAGCATTCACTTTTAATGTAAAAAATTGTAAAAATCCCATTATTCCATCTATTGTACAGATGATGTCTGATAACTTCCCCAATCTGAGTTTGGATTCAATTAAAGACTGTTCCAACAACCAGGGTAATAAATTCAGAAGTGACAGACCTATCACATTCAATCCATTCATCATCTTGACAAATGACACCCGAGTCTCATTAACACACTGTGATGTGCTTTAGCTCAGCGGTTCTCACTGATGGGCCGAAACCTTAAAATGGACATCAGGCCATGGACAGCTGGGAAAAACTATCGCAAATGCAAATAATAGAAAAAAGTATAACTAACTGTGTGACCAATCAAACAAACAAACAAAAAAAAAAACAACAACAAAAAAATTGACTCAAACACTCAGACAGACATGGCCTCATCTGTACTCAGACGTGAACAAAACTACAGAATGTAAAGGAAAATATGACCCAAACTTTTTTTCAGTACATATTCAAATACAATAGGAATAAACACCTTTGTTGGTTTGTGCATGGACCAACGAAATGTTCAGAAAGTGAAATAGACAGCTTTGTTGCATTGATTTTGTATATTGTAGAGCCTATGCATTTAACTGTGAAATAATTTAATTCCAGTGTTTGACTATAAGGACATTTTTGTTTAACTTTGAACAATGCTGGATTGCCACCTAATGCCCAATCAGGAAACCCAAATCCTGGAGAAGTAGAAGCAGTGCTTTAGCCGTCAGTGATGGATTTACCCCAACAGTGGGATGGCTTTAGGTGCTCATTCATATTCACGAAAAGAGCCTTCGGTTTGACCCTGGAAGACCCTTCAGAATCAGTGCTTATAGATGAAGGGGAGGTTTCTCCATCACCACAATCATTTCTCAAGTGTTGTCACAGAGTGCGGTGTATTGATCTGTTTCTTGTTTTTGTGCTCTGCTCATTCACACACTCCTCTCTGGCTGTTTACACTGAGACTCTGCTAATGTTTGCTTTGCTCTTCATTTGGACAGTCTCTCCCTTTCTGTCCGGTTTAGATGTTACGTAACAGCGTTCTTCATTATGCTGCTGAATGTCTCCCTGAAGTCAACAAGACTGTCTACGATCTGTTTCACTTCCGGATTTCTGAATCAAGTTATTACATTTTAATGAAGGATTACGCAGATGACGTGCACTACTGATCTGTACTAAACAATAAGACCAGGAATGTATGTTTAGGGTCATAACATTTACTTCAATCTCATTTAGAAGTAAGCCATTGGTTCATATGAGGAGCGTGTTTAAAAGGCTGGGCAAGGCTTAGCCTTCCCCTGGCCACAGGTCTAAAATTAATGGGGGCTTGGGACAAAAAATGTCACCAAATTGGACAAATAAGCCCCTGTACAATTAAACAAAATCTATTAAGGATGTCATGAATAAAGTGAAAATGAAAAGTGTTGATTGCGGGATTACATTTAGATCTGCTAATGATGCATCAAATTTCCTTTTACGTGTTTTTACAGTGTTGCGCATTTTGACCAATCACACACAATTTTTTTGTTGAGGTTATGAATGCAGTGGCCAATCAGAAGCGTCCAGATGAGTCATCACTGAAAGTTCAGTGGACACGCTTGCTGACTGAATTCTGCACGTGAATTCTCTCATCGTAAACAACAAAGTCGAGATGTACATTCGATGTAAGTAAGAGATTAATTTGACACTGTAGACAGCTTCAGTGATTATAACGGAAGATTTTTGAGCATGCTTAAAGGGGACATAACACAGTTTCTGCCAATCTTATATTACTCTTTAGTACCTATAGAGTAGTACTGCATCCTTCATATCTCTGAAGAGTCTTTCGTTTTATCAGATTTATTAAAGACAGATACAGCTGTACCGCTGCTCCTGGAGGCGTGCCATGGGCGGAGCTAAAGAGTCACGAGCACTCACTCTTGTGATCTCACTCTCGCTCTGGTTGATGTGTGCGTGTGCTTTTCCTGGAGAAGTGCCCATACAAGGAATTCTGCCCTTTATGATGTCATACAGGGCCATACTTGAAAAAAAAAAGTTTCCTTAAGGAGTATATTTGGCACAGTCATACAATCAACTCGTGTTTTGAACCTTTGGCCATGTTTAGCATGAGAATCCAACTTTTTAACAGTGTAAATAACTCAGAATGCATGAAATAGCATTAGACCTCCCCTTTAAACTCACTCTAGACTGAAGTCAGTCATGTTCTTTGATAAAATGTAAATATTCCTTGCTCGCTTTGTGTATAGAATTTATTCACTGTTTGAATAACCGTGGAAATGAAAGCATTATAATCAGTAACTTAAAATGTTTTTATTCAATTATGATCATGTTATATACAAATTGTGACATGACACCCATATCTGGTACTTATGTTAGCCTGTTTCCGCCAATGAAAGTGAAAGTCCTGACATTTGCCAAGTATGGTAACCCATACTCGGAATTGGTGCTCTGCATTTAACCCATCCAAGTGCACACACAAAGCAGTGAACACACACACACCATGAACACACACCCGGAGCAGTGGGCAGCTATATATCCAGCGCCCGGGGAGCAACTGGGGGTTCAGTGCCTTGCTCAAGGGCACTTCAGCCATGGGTATTGAGGGTGGAAGAGAGAGCTGTTTATTCACTCCCTCCCACCTACAACTCCTGCCAGCACCGAGACTCGAACATTATACTTCCTAATCAAAATTACAACAAACCAAACATAAAGCCACATCTTCCCACGTGAAGCTTGCTAAAAACACTATAAAAAATCCTAGGTCTTTTTTTGCTAATCATGTTAAAACATGCTAGTAGCTTGCTAATCATGCTAGCAACATGCTAGTCATGCTAACAACATGCTAGTAACTTTGCAAATCATGTTAGCAACATGTTAGTAACTTGCTAATCATGCTAACCACATGCTAATAACATGATAAACATGCTAGAAACATACTAACAACATGTCAGTAGCTTGCCAATCATGGTAACAACATGCTATTAATTAGCTAATCATGCTAGCAACATGCTAGTAATTTGGCAATCATGTTAGTAACTTGTTTATCATGCTAGTGACATGCTAATTATGCTAGAAACAGGCTGATGACTTGCTAGTAGCTTGCTAATAATCCTAGCAACATGCTAGCGACAGGCTAATCATTTTAGAAACATGCTAGTAATGTGCTTATCATACTAAAACATGCTAGCAACATAGAAGAAATTATGCACTTACTGTTGCTACCTTGGAAATGCTTGTATTTTCTTTATGGAATGCAAATCTGGTACTTGTTTTTCTATCATTGTATTCATTTCTTTAACTTATTTAAAGTTGCTTTGGGTGAAACATAACAACATGAAGATCTGTCTGCAAAGAAAAAGGAAAGTACTCATGGTGATGCACATATGAAGCGTAGGCTGCCATTTTGAGAAGCAGCATCATCTGAGTCATGAGTGTGTGAGATGTGAGGATATAAGACGGGCTGTTCTGAGTGCCGTCCCACAGGAAACACCAGCGCATCCAGAGCACATAGGGTTAACCAGCATATGTCTGAATGTGCCACTGCTGTTCTGCTCTCTCAATCAAGAAACATCAGAAATCAATGTTAAAATCTGATATGTTTTTTGGGCTCACGGATGGTAAAACACAATGCGACTGATTGCAAAATTGGTAAATGAAAGGTAATGTGTCCTTCAGTACTGATATACGGTAGTGTAGAAATTGTTCTGCAAAATTGTGAATCTTAACGATAGACATAACCAACCAATAAAACCCATGAAGCCAATTTAATCCAGAGAACACCACTTGTACCTGTCACTTTCCCTCCTTTCAGCTCAAATTCTTACAACTCAATTATCATGTCCTTGAATCCAGTGCCTGGCAGAGCTGGATTTCCCTCTTTTGCAGAAAGAAGCACATGCTCTAAATTGGATAGACATTTGCACAATGACCAAAATCTCATATCACAGTATGAGTCATTTTTTATCACGGTAATATCATGATATATATTTCTCCTAGATATCTGAGGAAAGCTGGTTTATGCCAGCGTTATTAAAAATGTTTACTTGAAATATACAACCAAAGCACAAGAGTTAACAATACCCGACAAATGAAGAGTGCAAGACATGAACGTAAATACACTGAGAAAACAAGGGTAATTAATGATACACACCTGAACACCCAACCAATCTGAAACAACACAAACAAATGCTAAACATAAAAACCAATATACCATCAAATTAATATAAAAACAAAATAAGCTAACATGATTCGCAAAATTACTAGCATGTGGTTAGCATGATTAGCAAGTTACTAGCATGTTGTTAGCATGACTAGCAAGCTACTAGCATGTTGCTAACATGTTTTTAGCATGATTAGCATGTCACTAGCATAATTAACAAGTCCAATTCTGAGGAAAAATTCTGACTGTATGGCTTGCAATTGCAGGAAAAAGTCATAATTATTCAGAATATCACACAATTCTGAGAAAAAAGTCAGAACTGTAAGATGTAAACTCACAATTGCGAGGAACCCTTTTTTTAATTCAGTGGCAACATACATACCAGATATGGGTGTCTTGTCACAAAATCTTTTTTAATGCGAATGAATTTGTATATAATATGATCATTTACATTATCAAAGAACATGGCTGACTTCAGTCTAGTGCGAGTTTAAAGGGGAGGTCTAATGCTATTTCATGCATCAAAGTTATTTACACCGTTAAAAGAGTTGGATTCTCATGCTAAACACGCCCAAAGTAAACAAAAAAAAAAAAAAAAAAAAAAAAAAATTAGTTGATTGTATGACTGTGCTGAATACACTCCTTAAGGAAACTTTTTTTTTCAAGTATGGCCCTGTATGACATCATAAAGGGCGGAATTCCTTGTAATAACTTAATCCAGAAATCCGATAGTAAATGAGATTGTAGACAGTCATGTTGACCTTAGGGAGACATTCAGCAGCATATTGAAGAACGTTGTTACATAACATCTAAACCAGACAGAAAGGGAGAGACTGTCCAAATGAAGAGCAAAGCAAACATTAGCAGAGTCACAGTGTAAACAGGCAGAGAGGAGTGTGTGAATGAGCAGAGCACAAAAACAAGAAACAGATCAATACACCACGCTCTGTGACAACACTTGAGCTGAAATGATTGTGGTGATGGAGCAACCTTCTGTAACAAACGTTCGTAGATCGGGAAGAAGGAGGCAGGAACCAGGCTTAGATGGAGGACGGAAAACTGGGAAAGGAAAAAAAACAAGTCCAGGATTAATCTTGAACAGGGAAGGGTAGATGGTTACCCAGTTGCTGGAGGGAGGAGCCATGGAGGAAGAAGACCAGATGACCTCATGGAGATGACGGCAACCTCAGAGATGGAGCCCACCACGTAGCTGGAGAGCCAATGAAGAGGAGAGACATTGAAGTCCGTGGTGGCTGTGACTGAGCCACAGTGATGACCCCCTGAGACAGAAGCAGGGATCTGGGTGGCAGAGGTTGAACTGGAGCGACTGAGGGCGGAGCCAGCCGAAGCCGAAGGGGTGGAGGGTCAGGCATAGGCAGTGCGATGTCGACCTTTGTGGAGCCGAAGTACTGAGGAAGCCCAGTGAGGCTGAATGCCTGATCTTCTCTGATTACATTGAGGCTGGAAGAAGTGCAGGCGTAGGAGTCAGGACAATGGGTCGAGGTGGAATGGAGCACTCAGAGGCCGAAGGCAGAGCTCAGCAGAACAGAGGTGTAATCACATGACTGAGAGGATGGGCTGATGGGAGACAGAGATGATTGGGTAGCAGGAGTGGCTGAGGGCTGAAGGGGAGAATGAAGAACAATGCCAAAACCACTGAAAAACAAAGCGCTGCAGATTCGAGAGGTGGTGGAGTTTGGAGGGAGGCTAGACAGAGTTTGCATGACCCAAGACGATTCACATTCTGGTCAAACCAAAGGAAACTGGTGATTCCTCTCTCCACAATCATCAAAACAATCCAATAAATCCAACCAGTACTCATACTAGTGTTAGGCTCGCTCGCTTCTCCTGATGTTGGCTCCAGCATCGTAAATGAGGTGCCCTTACCGTTTGCGGCTCATATAGTCGCTCCTTGCAGCAGGGCGGTGCTTGGCTTGGCACTGGGTTGAAGGTGGGGCTTGTGTTGTCATCTGCTGGTGAACATATTAGGTGAACAGCAGGGATGTCCAAGATGAAAACAAAGTAAAAAAACTCACAAAAGAAAAAAAAGTCTTCAATGCTAACCACTTTTTTTTAGGTGGGGTATTATGTCACAGCTCTGGTTGAACAAAGCATCTGCATGACGAGGAAGAAGATACTGTAGGTAATCCAAACAGTCTTTAATAGTCCACAGGTAAATCTAATTAAAGATACAGGATGACAACCAAAGCACAAGCTTTAACAATACTCAACAACTGAAGAGTGCCAGACATGAACTTAAATACACTGAGAAAACAAGGGTAATTAATAATACACACCTGAACTAAATGACAACCAATCTGAAACCATGACAACAAACTTGGTGCAAACTGAAAACAAAGTCCAAACACTGTGAGAGTGTGACAGTTGTCCAGATTACTGTACTGTGTTTGTAGTCTGAATTATTACTTTAAATAATCTATATTAAGCTATGACATACATTCATCATAACCTTAAGTCATACTGTAATTTTCAGTAATGTATTAGAAATAACCTTCTATCACTCATAATTGTATTAACACATAGTTCTGTATTTGTGAGGGTCTTTCCAATTTGTTTTGATATTTACAATTCAAAATTGGCCCAGTTTTCTATTCTTCCCAGAATGCTTTATGTATCTTAGCATGACCCTTACTTGCAGAGACATCAACTACAGGAGACAAGCTGATTGAATGACTGAATCTGAGAGACTCTGAATGAGTGTTTCATCTGTTGATTTACTCTCACACTGGATCAATGGGGTCAAACCGTTCTGAGCTCTCCTGCGTCTCCAGCTGCTGTCATTTATTTGCACGACTAAGAGTTATTTATAATCTCACAGAGAGCTTTGTGTATTCGTTGTTAGTGTTTTTGTTTTGGTAATGATATTTTAATGGATGTAAAGGTCCAAAGTAATTACAATAATTTGCCACATATTGTGCTCAATGAACAGATTTATTCCAACATGAGTTGCAAAATTTATAAAATGTAGCTACATAATCTGTGTCCTTATTTAATTTATTTTTTTTGCTATAAACATTATATTATTACACATTAGTTATGAGTATAGAAGTAAATTAAAACATGTTTCATCCTTTTGCTAGAAGCATGGCCGTGCTATGAAGTCATCAAAGCCCAGACCTCAGGAATTTTTCTGTTCAAAAAAAAAAATTGTTCTCTGAAAGACTAATTTGCTGTAAAAAAAAAAAAAAAAAGTGTTGCCAGATCCAGATCCAGCTATTATAAGCGTTGTTGGACTTGTCTTTTCCACTTAATTTGACGGTTTAGAAAGGTAATAAAGTGGGAAGTTCAGTTTAGGGGTTAGCGATATCTTTATCTTATCTCATTTGCAAAAGATTTGAACTAATTTCATTTTATTTTTTGTTTATTTTTCGGTTTGTATTTGTTTTCATAACAATATCTTGCAACACTGCATTGATGGCACTTAAACTGACAGTAATCAAAAAAGCCCACGGACAGGTTATTGCTGACAGGATACCACATTCAGTAAGGCAAATGCAAAAATCATCATGTTATTATCTGTCAGAAATATTATCAATGCTATCAAGAACAGTAGCATTTAACACTAATACACAGATCTGTAGGTTACAGAGTGAAACGAAATATGCAAACACTAGCTATCAGCTATCAGTGTTTTGAGCATTAAAATGTTCTCAAATCTGTTTGTCTTTACACTTGGCGATGCAACCAAGATCAAAATCTAAATTAACAATCAAAATGGCTGTGAAAATGAAGATGCTCAATTGATGCCAGTATTTTGCTTGTCTGGAGGGCCGGTTAGTGCCACCATCAAAGCTCTCTTTGAATGCGAGTGCAGACTTTGATCTGTTATCTGTGGCGAGTGCACATGCTAATGTGCAAGTGTCATTGGGGTTTTCTTTGTCTGTGTGCAATGGCTGACGTCATGTTTTACAGTGGTGGGCTTCAGTGGCTTCTGCTGCTGCTGAGGTGAAAGGTCACGCTGTGAAGCTGCTTTTAAAGGACAGCCATCCAGCCATGAGTAATCCTGCACTCTGAGCCTCTACAGGCTGTGAATATTGTGCTGTGCTCGGCTGATAAGACTTCATGGCTGATCACCAGCAGATGTTGTGTTTTGGATGCTGGTGTTCCCAATAGGCTTTTTAACTAGCTTGGGGACTATAGATTCTACTTAATGAATTTGCTCAATACAAGGCAAGAACAAAAACATTGTTTTTGGGGAGCAGTTAGGGGTTCGGTGCCTTACTCAAGGGCACCTCAGTCGTGGTATTGCCGGCCCGAAACTTGAACCCACAACCTTAGGGTTAGGAGTCAAGCTCTCTAACCACTAGGCCACAACTTCCCCAATTAAGTGTTTATTTTATTGCACTTCTATTTGTATCTGTAGATTTCATTTACAATACACATCTTCAAAGGCTGTGAGGTTTTTCCCCCCCCATTTCAGCAGCACATACATTCATATACTATATTCTGAGGGGTTTGTTCACATAGCATTTGTCTGGTTATATATAACATTTTATTTATTCCAAAAAAACATGCATTTTTTTTTTTGACAGTATTTTCCGATTTGTTGAGTGATAAACAAAGAGAAAACCAAAATCCTCTGTATAAAAACCTTTAATATGTCAGCAAAACCAAATAAGAATTTTGAACCTGGCTTCATCAAATGTTCAGATTTCTGTAATATATGCAAATTTGTGCTTATTTAATAAGATAATACCTAATTTGCAAATTTAAACATAAATAATTACAAAAAATTGTAATACAAAATATTTGCAATTTGTAATGTAAACAGTCAACTAGATAAGTATGGTGATAACCATTAGTTACTACTGTCTTTAACAAAACAAAAGAAAAAAAAAAGAAAAATGAGCACAGAAACATGCTCTCTTATGACTGCACTTTGCTTCATGCTAGCTTATTGCTTGGTACACAATTTGTTGAATGAAACGTGATATTCAAGCAAAGAACTGTGAGCCTGGAAGGCTGAAATCCAAGGAAATCCAATGAAAGTTGTCTTTGCTTTGTTTTTCAGGTGAAAAATGTGTTTCCTCAGGAGGGTTTTGGCCGTCAAAAGAGGGGCTACAGAGAAATCAGTAACATTGACGTCAATATGAGTGACCCGCTTTTCACCAAGCAGTGGTATCTTGTAAGTAATTACAGTTCGTAATGCCTTCATTTGTTTTTGACCTTCAGCATTGGAACTGATTGCATTGGATTAGCCGGGATCGCTGATACTCTTCATTTAAACCATTTTCCTCATTAGCCGTCACCGTCAACATTGGTGTGTGAATCAGCATCAAAACACACTGATATCTTCCTTATTTCTCTAGGGCTAATCGTGACAGGCATCCCTGTCTGTTTTGCCAGGGAGAACAGTCTTTAATTTTGTTTGTCAGTTATAAACACTGCACAGCAGGGTTTCAGCCACGTGTAATATCTGTGTGACATTTATTTTCCCTCCCGCACCACTTCCCTCATAACATCTCATTTTCGACGCATTGGGTGCTCTGCTTGTGTGACGGTTTGGTTTTGTTTGATTAGATAAATACAGGCCAAGCGGATGGGACCCCAGGGCTGGATCTCAACGTGGCAGAAGCCTGGAACATGGGCTTCACCGGCAAAGGTGTTACCATCGCCATCATGGACGACGGTGTGTGAAATCTGGCAACCATAGACCAGTTATTTAAGACTTAAAGGCTTGATAATATGCAATAATGTAAACACTAAATGTGCAGTAATGTACCATTTTGCCATCACCTTGCAGGTATTGATTACCTACATCCAGATCTCGCCTCAAATTACGTAAGTGCTTTTTTTCTCCATCATTTGATCCACATGTTTAATATGATTTGAATCAACCTTTTTGGATGGATGGATAAATTCTATATTGTCATTGAGCACCTTTACTTGCACACCAATACAATGATAACTCACAAAAATCAGCTTATTGAAATAACCAGCTGTCCCAGTTTACATGCAAACCCATAACCCGGCAATGCAATTAAAACACATTTACTTTATTAATAAAACAGTTTATTTCCCAGTAGTGACATCAGTTGATTAGTTTCAGTAAAGTTAACATGGTATTAGATGACTTATATCATGTGAAACCTCAGTCACACCACACTCAAGAGTCTTGAGTTGTCCTCGGCTCGTGACAGATTCCCCAACTGGCTGTTTAAGGTTAATGTAGAGCGCTAAGCAAGAGCAAATGACAGTGTCGTTTTGCGATTTTCAACCTAATTAATGTTTAATATTCATGTGGCTTATGAAGCAATGCAGCATGTACACAGTGGACTTAATCCAGCGTATGGCAATGATCCCCGTTCTAATGGGTTGCAAAGACAGGCTTTCTTTTGCTCAAACAGATGACACATTTGCATCCTGTGTGTGATTAAATATGCAGCTGATGGTGGATTTATCTTCTCCTCTGAAATGGGAGTTTGAGGCACATCATCAATTAAGAGATGCTGCCACACAGCAAACCATACATACAGCAGATCTCTTTCCATTTTTACTTCACCCTGTGTCTCTGAAAACATGCTTCTGTTTTTCAGTCTTGACTTTTCATTGATGTGGACATGCCAAAATACTCTTACAGTGTTTCCTGCACTCATGTTGAGGGCAATGTCACGGCAAAAGCAGTAATGTTTTAGTTATGATGTTTTGAGTTGTGAGCTTGTTAGTCTGATTTGAATGGGATGAGAAAGAGTGATTCTGTGCCACAAAGTCTATGTGTTTCCTTTGCATTGTCCTCACAAACATACAGCACGACCAGTGTGGTCCAATTCATGAACAAATGATTATTATGAACCAGCTCTTTTTAAAGAATCTTAAAAATAACTAAAATGTATCCATCAACAATACAGTTTATACATATCCAAAAATTCAGTCATAATTTACTCACCCTTATATCATTCCAAGCCAATAAATCTTTTATGTTTGAAACAGAAATTAAGGTATTTTTAATGAAACCTGACAGATTTCTCACCTTCTGAAGAGACATGTCACAGCCAGTGTTGGCAGATTAGATTGATGATTTCCAGCCCCAAAGCTCTCCAAGACCTGGTCAAAAAATTCACAGCCAAAGGCATGTGATAGAAAGTTTCACCAAACTGCTCCCAAACCAGCCTAAATGTAGTCAACCTGCAAAGTCAAAATCAAAAAAGATTGGTTGCGACTATCTGTTTGTCTGACCAGTGAAAGATAGGGAGAGCGTTTGAAAACATTTTTTTTTTTTTTAGTTCTGTTTATGTAACAATAAAAGTGTTCTTGTGTTGATTTCTTATTTAGTATATAAAGTATTTACTGGGGAGGTTCTCCTTCCAGACCTGAAAGGAATCACGATGCAATTGAAATATGAGTCGGAAGCAGAATTGCATCCCTGCAAAGTATTTCACAAATGAAATGTGCTAGATATCTGCCAGTGAAATAGAGACATTATTGTTTTGAGACCCGCTGAGCTCAGTAAGCCGCAGGAGCCGTGAATGTGCACCACAGATGAGTTTTAACCCAAAAATAATCTGGCTTTGACTGCGGTGGGGGATGATGCTGACGTCTCCAGCCGGGCCCAGATGAGGCAGTAACTCAGCATGTCCTCCCCTGCTACTGTTTTATTTAGCACCAATTACTTCCAGACTTCCCTCACCAGAACTGCTGTTTTTTTTTTTTTTAGCAGAGCTATACTCGCCGAAAGAGAGAATGTATACGTTCGTTTTAGTGTGTGCATGTGGCTGAAGTGAGTGGGGTTAAAAACAGATTCAGGATAATTGGCCTAATAAGGACTAATGTGGGATGAGGAGTGAATTAGCATAATCGTTGAAGGATTTTTTTGACAGGGGACTGGATTTAATTCATCGCTTGCTAACTGCAGTCTCCAGGCAGCAGCCAAACGGAGACTTGCCAAAGAACAGAGCGCATCATGCTCAGCTGCTTTCCTCGATGGTATTCAGTTTCCATGGTGATTAACATGTTGTCATACACACATAAGGCCCTCAGAGATATTTACCATGAGACTAGAGTTTATAGGCCCTCCACTTCCCTTTAATTGTGGGAAAATCAAACTGTTTATCTTTAATAAACTTCTTCAGAGTGATACAAGACTAAATTTATTGGGTATAATTTTGCAGGAATAGCTGAGTGCACATTATGTATTTTCAGCCAAATAACTGCTGAAACTGTATGTATGTAAACAGTATATTTATGACATTTGGAAGTGCTGATGTGGTTTCATGGTTTGGTCTTGCTCTCCATTAATGTGAATGTCATGATTGTGATGTGATGGATTATGGAGACAGACTCAGCAAACTGGTGTGTCATTAGTTCCTGTGCTCTCACTGTGTGCAGGGGCTCTGGTAGCCGTACATCTTGGGACCGCTGGCCATTATCATGCTCTACTTTCTCTCAGCGCAGACTCACAGAAAAGATTGGCCTCTCTCTCTTTTTTAAATGTTTTATTCGGTGGCAGTGACTGGCTGGTAGAGATCTAATGTCTTTAATTGAACAGGTCTTGCGAACTCAGGTCTCATGAAATTTCACATTCGCAACCCCATACGACTTACATTTCAAACCCATTCAACATTTGTTTTTTGTTTTTTTCTATGGAACACAAAAGCAGAAATACTGGGAGGAAATCTTTAGTAGTAGTAAAAATTAGAAGTTGTATTAATGATGAGAGTCACAATGAATGGAAGTAGAGACAGATCTTTTCTTCTAAATTGTACATCTGAGTGAAACAGATTATCAAAAAAGATAAGAACTATATTGTCTTTTTTGCCATCAGTAGGCTAATTATGCCAAACAAAGCCATGGTTTTTGATAATCCACTGTAGACATTCTAGTTACTATGAGTAACTTGAAACTACATGTCAACTAGCATTCATTAGAGTATTAGTTGACTGTTAGGTTAGGGTTAGGGTTAGTAGAATAACAAATGCAATAATAATAATTCAAAGTTACTTGTAGTCAGTAGAATGTGACCATCAAAATAAAGTGTAAGCAGATATTCAGCAGACTGCTAGTTGATGTTTAGCTGCAAAGTTGTTTATAGTTATTAGAATATTTAACATGGACTATCAAAATAAAGCCACAGCAGAACCATTATGATTCTCTGAGCGAAATGCAGTGGTGTTTTGTTACTGAATGAATTTGCTTTTCTGAACTTAAGGAAAAGCGTTGTGAGTTAGTGGTCCAGGACAGGCATTAAACCAGCCGCAAAAACACACTGAGCAAAATACTGTCTAGATGATTTTGACAAAATCCCGGAAAAAATACATATTTTTATTTATTTATTTTTTGGCAATATCGCACTCCTAAGTCTGATATATGTCAACAGAGAGAAACTTGACTCAACAATTCTGATGATGCTTCATGTTCTTGGCAGCCAATAATTAAAAGCTCTGAACATTTGTGGCTGGATAAGGGCATATTGTAGGTCATCATCTACCAGACATGTTCATTGCATACATTTTGGCTTTTCCTAATAGTTAACATGTAGCTGATGCTCATCAATGGTTCAACTAGGATCCTCATTTCTGAGGGTCCAGTGTCCATGATCTGCATCATCTCTAGACGGGCAGGATGAAAACCTCCCCCAAGCCATTCTGTCCTCCCAGTTACCTGCTCCAAACACGTCATTAAGCCGAGCCTGGGGAACGAAAGGCCTTGCTTTTGTCTCCCACTGAGTCATCCTGGTAAATGCCAGACTGCATCCTTATCAGCCTGGAGCCACTGACTACCCAAAGTCAAGCATCTTTTCAACTGTGGCCTAACGAAGGTGGCACTCGGGCTCTCCGGATAATGAATGCTTCGGATAATGAAAGAGCATATGGTGGCCCAGACCGTGCTGAGAAAAGCTGTTAAGACCAGAGCTACAGAGCGAGCGATCATTGATGAGTGAGACTGGGGAAGGTTCTCCGGAGGTTTCTGTCAGCCTCTGCTGGATCCGCTCTGAAGATGAGTTCACTGGCTGAATTTATGAGAGATGTTTAAGGCTCCTGCATCTTTCCTAGTTTTAGGACTGGGTTGTATATTCTGTGTGACAGTAGATAGAGAGATTTCACATCTTTTATGCTGCAGTAAGATATGTCTGAATGGCCATCAGGACAAATTTATACAAGAATGTCATGAAGAAGCACAGAGTAATGCCAAGTTTTTGCACTGATGCCAGACTTTATACATGTATACAATGCCGTTTAAAAGTTTAATGTATTTAAAAAGACGTTTCTTATGCTCATCAAGGCTGTATTTATTTGATCAAAAATACAGTAAACTGTAATATTGTGAAATATTAATGCAATTTAAAGTATCAGTTTTATATATATATATATATATAGAAAACTGATGCAACTGATGCAAATCTAAATTTTCAGTCTTCAGTGTTACATGAACCTTCAGAAATCATTCTAATATGCTGATTTATTATCATGTTGAAAAAAGTACCAAAAAGTACCAATTTTTTATTTATTTAATTTTTTTTGGAACCTGTGATAGTTTTTATTTTATTTTTATTTCTTTTCAGGATTCTTTGATACTGAGATAATTTAAGAGATTCTTTGACAAGAACAAATATTCAGTAATTTTTTCTTTTTTGAAAAAAAAAACAAAAAACTTTTACATAGCAAGAATGTGTTAAATTAATAAAAAAGTGATGTTAAACACGTATATTGTTAGAAAAGAATGGCAGTGTGTGGTGTGTGTGTCTATATACATATGGCATGAACAACATGAACTTTTAGTTTGCTTAAAATAGAATTAAACATTTTTAATTAACTGGATTATATAAAATGAGTCTTAACATTTGTTCATAAAATTTTTTAATGTATATTGTTATACCATTACTGTGACCCAATGACTCATACAGTGGTATTAGATTTTTTCAAATCTCGGCCAGACCAGAATAAAGTTCCTCAAGTAATTTAGGTTTCAGTGTCGTGTTTCCAGCCGTGCTCAAACATATTACTTCTGAGAGCGGTTGGATAGTTAATTAATGAATAGCTAGACGAATTGCTTGATGAGGGGCAATGGAAACACACAGGGATGTGAGCACAATGGAAATTCCAGAGTTGGTTTCAAAATAATGAATGACTAATTATTCAAATAAGGCTCATTGTTTGTTTTGACATAACTGGCTAATTGTAAGTCTGCAAAGCTTTTATGACGATGTTTTATTTCTTGTCGATGTTTTTCAGATGCAGAAGCCAGCTTTGACTTCAGTAGCAACGACCCGTACCCGTACCCGCGCTACACGGATGACTGGTTTAACAGGTAATGAGCTCAGTGTCGTGCCGCTGTTTCCTGCAGGTGGTAGAGCGGAGCAGTGTGACAGCATGGACTGTGTGAATACAGTTCTGATGTGTGTTTGAGTGGATATCAGAGGCCAGGACTCTGTGATTTTCATGTGATGTGAGCATATGGAGTGGGAACACTGCACTGCTTGTGCAGCGTTGCAGGTTTATATTTACTATTTTACAGCTTTGAATGTGACTCATCCAATTGGATTTTTTTTTTTTAAACACTAGTTTTTAGTTTTTAGTCTTTTTAAAGTTGTTATGCAACTTGGGTTGAATATTGTGAAGCCACACAATATTCTATAAGATAATGCTATCTCTCTCTCTCTCTCTCTCTCTCTCTCTGTATTATAAAGGGTGACTTTATATATTCAATAACTATATCATTAATTATTTATTTCACAGTAGCATTGAATTTGGGTTAGTAAGATTTTTAAATTCTTTTGAAAGAAGTCTCTTACCAGTATCTGCTCAATAAGGCTGTTTTTATATGATCAAACATCCAGTAAAAAACAGCAATATTGTGAAAAACGGTATCACAAAAATTATGTATATATTTGATATTGTTTACACACACACACACACACACACACACACACACACACACACACACACCACACACACACACACACACACACCACACACACACACACACTGTCATTCCCTTTCTAACAATGTCATATTTTTTCACAGAATTAAAATAAATGTCTTCTATGTGAATATGTGTTAAACTGTAATTTATTTCTCTGATCAAAGCTGAATTTGCAGCATCATTACTCCAGTCTTCAGTGTCACATGATTCTTCAGCAAATCATTCTGTTATGGCTGATTTGCTGCTCCTTTGCTCAAGAATTTCTGATTATTTTTATTGTTGTAAATAATTTTGTGCTGCCCAGTAATTTTGTGGAAACAGTGATGCATTTTATTTTTCTGTATTCTTTGCTGAATAGAAAGTTCAAAAGAACAGCATTTATTTGGAATACAAATATTCCGTAAGATTTTACATGTCTTTAGTTGCTTTTGATCAATTTAATGCATCCTTAATGAATAAATACTATTATTTTTTTTTATATTTTTAGAGAGAGAGGGAGAATTGCACTGACCCCAACTTTTAAAACAGTAGTTTGCACTACATGCCATATAAGATATAAGATTACTCCTCCTAGCGTGCTGAAGGATTTTGCTCGATCCGCTCTCACCCCTCGCAGGCAGGCAGTGCATTGACCTGCAACTGTGTTTCTCAGCAGTTTTCAAAGAAGGACTCCTTGCCTCTCTGTATTGATTTTCCTTACACGTAGCCCCATTAAGTCAATCTCTGACTGGCTCTCAGCCCAGCTGCATTAACACAGCAGTCGTGACACAGTGTGCCGAGCTTTCCCTTCTGCACTCTTATCAGAGCAGTATAGGACTGACCAAAACTGTCCAGAGGTTGAAGATTAAGAGCTAAACTGTGCCATCATGTCAAGTCGTGTTTCAAAACCAGTGCCAAATGCTAACTCTGATTCAGTATTCAGGAGATTTTACTTCACAATAAACTGTAATTCATGCTTTGTGTGATGCAAATAGTTAAATCAATGCTGCTTTCCTCCATTTCTCTGAATAACATCATTTGATGCTGTGCATGCTGAAACTAGGCAAATCTGAGATGTGTATGTGAGTGAGGGCGTGTGGACAAAAAAGGAACAAAAATCTCACCATAAAATACAGTCCAGTTGATCACATTCTGGACCTCACTGCTCAAGAGTGTGATGGACTTCACTTTAAATCTCTGAGCCAAACTGCATGTGTTATTATTCAGGTAGCTAGCCATAAACATGTGAACAGTTTAAAGGAATAGTTCACCAATAGAAAATTGGCTGAAAATGTGCTCACCCTCAGGCTGTTCAAGATGTAGACGAGTTTGTTTCTTCAACAGATTTGGATGCTTGCTCACCAATGGATCCTGTGCGGTTGAATGGGTTGGCATCAGAATGAGAGTCCAGACAGCTGATAAAAACATCACAATGATGGATTTGTTTCTCACAAACACACACGTTTTTGGCTACTCAAGACATTAACTGTGATGGACTGGAGTGCTGTGGATTACTTGTGGATTATTGTGATGTTTTTATCACCGTTTTTGAACTCTCATTCTGATGGCACCCATTCACTGCAGAGCATCCATCGGTGAACAAGTTATGCAATTCTACATTTCTCCAAATCTGAAAGATGTCTTCGGAAAGAGAACTAACAGTAGATTAGAACGGGTTAAATGCTAATGTCTTTGATAGACTTTGCGATACATTTTCCTAATGCAATGGCAAAGCTTGCAGCTAACAGTAGGTGGACAACCAGAATGGGTATTACCAACCACGTGTACTGCCGCTGCAGGGCCGCGGTGTTAACTGCAAGTCTGTCGCGTGTTAAAATAATTTGCAAAACTACCGCCAGTTGGCGCAAAGGGTACGGATTGCAAACTGACTGTAATTGTAAAATGTTTGTTTGTAAACGGAGATGAAAGGACAATTAAAACAACAATAACATTGTAATATTACATTGGTACATCATTAAAAAAACATTAGTAAATTTACAGTGAGTTAATTTCAAAATAGTCCTTTAGGCTACAGTCTACGCATTAAAAATTTAAAAAAAGACCTTTACACAAAGGCTCTTACTGCATGCTATTGTTATTAAACAGTCGATTACCATATATAGGCCTATATATGTGTGTGTGTGTGTGTGTGTGTTGCTGTGTATATATAGATCATATATATATATATATATATAATATATATGGAAAAATCGAACCAGGCGTCCCCCTCAAAATTCACACCCCGGAAACGTGGCAACCCCAATGAGGAAATGGTAGCATGCAAGTAGATGTTTTATTGTGAGTTGAGTGCTTACACGGGATTAAATAAATCCTTCAGGTTCCATATGCAAGAGCGGAATGATAACAGTCCACATTTAGAAATATTCTTATTAACTCTGCTATTATTCTTGATTTTTCCAAACTGCAATACTTTGGATTTTCGAATTACATGCCTTTAACTGCGTGACCAAAAAATTGAGTTTTATCTGTTTCAGCTGTTTGAATTCGCGCTGGTGCCTCGCACACATATCATTGGAAAAAGCGCAGCTGTTCACCGTTCCATTCGGCGTGAGCAGCGGTCCACTTTGGCATATTTTACTCATTATGATTTTTTTTTCCGTCGATACTGAAACACGAGTAACTACAAAGTCCTATTTTACCTAATGAATAATAGTTTTGCTTCAAATGGGCAACATCATGAATTTGGAAATGTTTGGATTTGTCCCGAATGAGAGAGGTAGCCTTACCTTATGTTTCGCTTTAAATTATTATTATTTTTTTTTTTTTTTTATAGTTAAGCCTATATTATTATATACTGAAATTATATGTATCCATTAGAATATATATATTTTAAATTCTTGTTCTGTTCTGATAGTTAAATTTAAAGGATTTGTTGTAAAAAGTGAGGGGCACTAAAAATATCCTATAGTGTTTATAATGTTGGTACATACCAATGGAAAATAAGGGCTAATTGTGATTCTTTCTCTTTTATTCTTTAAGAAAATAGTGTTTTATTCCTGTAGAAAATAAGTGTTTATTCTTTAAGAAAATAAGGGCAGAAATAAGTCCAAATCCAAATATTGTAATGTACAATAATGTAGGCCTATATCTGCCTGCAGTTAAAAGTTATTTGAAATAACTGTGTTTTGTTTAAAACGGTTTTTAAGTTGTATCTCAAGGTAATTAGCTCCCATAAATGTTTTCAAGTTCCACGTTTCAGGTTCCCAGCATGCTTTGCATGTGACTGAATAATGATGTGGTAATGAAGAAATAAACTCTATTTTTTGCATTTCTATTCAAGATCAGAACAGAGAAGATTTAATAAATGTTCAGTGTTCAGTTCTTTTAGTATTAAAAGTGTGTTTTTGTTATGTTGTTGGTTTTTATGAGATATATTGTGCTGAAGAGTAGAGTGTTTTGCTCAAGATTGAAAACAGACGTCATCACTGGGCATTCCTCTTATATGCTGGTTTCAATCAGAAAGCAATTTGGTTGAAAGTGCTAAAAAATTGGTTTATTTCAGTATTGTTTCAACAAAAAAAATAAAATTTTAGTTCAGCTTAGTAACCAGTGTCCATGATTGAATCAAATTGTAAAACAATGTAAAAAAAAAGCAACTTAGGACAGCTTAGTTAGAGAACAACCTTAAATTTTTCTGAAGTATTCAACTTAGTAAATTGTCAGTTAAAACTAACAAGTTATTAAATATGTACCAGTGAGTAACATTTGAAGGGGATCAATCAAAAATGTTGTCCTAAGATGAAGAAACACATTTTGGTTTTCCGGTTTTAGGACTCTGAAGAATGGTTTTGATTCACGTTAAGTAAATGTTGACTACTACCCACCCACCTATGCACCAATATAGTTTATTAGTTATTGTGACTTATTGTCTGAAGAAGTTGGCCTTAACACTGCAACAAAATAAAATAAAAAATAAAATAAAAAATGGGCGCAAACTGTTGTGTATTTTTTTATTATTGATTGCTTTTTGCTCCTGTTTTTTAGGTTATTTATTTTTTTTGCTGCGTCCAAACATCTAAAAATTATTTTTTTTAGAATGTGAATATAAATAAATTCTCACAGAATGTAGCCTATTCATTACCATATATTGAACCATCTCTTTATGTTTTTCTAATCCCAAACAGAGTCCAGACATCAGAAAAGGTATCCTCTATGAACATGTTTTAATAGACTATTTAGATTTGGGAAATACACGTGGCATTATGGACTTGACAAAAAAGACCCAAGTTTTTGGGAAGACAAGATTTTGTAGAGACTTTCTGTGATTGACAATGCACAAACCCAGAAGCAACAATATCGGCAGAATGGAGAAGGGTTGGCCTCATTCTCAAAACATAAAATATCATTTTATTTCAAATTTCGTTTGTTTGTGTTTCAAAAGGAAAAATCACTGTGTGGTAAGGCATCTCTCCATTACGGGTCCGTTCTGGAAAGCAGAATTTATGCAAACATGTAGCAAAATGCTTTAAAAAAACTTAAACAGAGATGTTCTAGAGGTGTAATTTTAATTTATTTCTTAGGCGGTTTTTTTTTTTTTGTTTTTTACCCCCCGTTGCCCCCACGGTAAGTTTTTGTTCCTTCCGTCATCCTTAGAGTCATTATTCAACGTAATCACACAGTAATATTAATTTTACATCTATAATCCATAATTGAGCCTTAAATATATTACACGCTCAAGCACACGCATTAAGTTTGCCACAAAGCACAGGAAGAAGTATAGCCTAAAACAACTTGGCGTGAAAAAGGAGACATTTTAAATTATTTATTAATAAAACTAATGTTTTCTTGTCGGCTGCAAGATGAAAGTCACAATGCTGACTCTCATCTCCACAGTTATACTGTACAGCGCCTTAAAGAGAAATGCAACCTTCACAGATTATCTATCAGGGAGTATTTGCTTTCTTGTTTTTGGTTGAATTGGTTCGTTTTAAAAGTAGACATTTTTAAGCTTTCTGTAGACTAGGTTATTTCTCTCTATGTATGTGAGACGACCCCATTTTAAGTTATTTCATTATCAGGGAAAAAATCCAAGTGATCAAGACAGTGCGTCTCCCTGTCATGCATCGCGGTGCGCATAATCTCTTTCCCATATCTTTTCGCACAAACACGTTAATATGAAATAATAAAAAAACATAGCACATTTCTTTTAGATTACAATATGGGATCCACATTAAAAATAAATCTTCACCAGTCTACAACATCTGATCACAGATGGCATTTATAACCTGTAAAATTGAAAAGGACTATTTATGGTCTTTTTCCCAATGCTGCTGATGCTAATGCTGGACTTTCGTCGCGCCCCCACCTTCGTTGATCATGTAGTTGTTCTTGATTCACGATTCAACGGTGCGATGCATGACTCTTATAAACTTGTTTTAATAACATCTCTGCGCTGTGACATTTTGCATTAATAATAAAAAATATAATCATGGTGTTTAATATCTAATTCTGTACCAACTAAGTATAACAAACTCTCGCTCTATTGGCTGGGAATAAATTTCGTCCATGCTGGATTTCACATGTTTGCATATGCATTCAAAGTAAAAATCCCTTTTTTACATGCAATTATTAAACTTTACTAAAATTCAATTAATTTTATGCATCTAGCATACGCTTTTTTTTTTAATCCAATGGACTTACAGTGCATTCAGGCTATCAATTTTGTACGCTATCACGTATTCCCGGTGATCCGAACCCCCAACCTTGTGCTTGTTTCCCCATGCTCTACCACCCTAAGAGCATTGCAATTATCCAAAATAAACCCAAACAACCGCACTGTTTCTATAATAAGAATAAATACTATGTCGACCAATAAGAATTAATGCTGTGGCATCGCACTCAGCAATCAATGCATCTTGCGCAAATCTTTCGCACTCTGCCTTATGTTTTAACGAATATCTGAACACAACTTGCATTGTTAATGCAGTCTGCATTTTTATGTGTTCTTCTCCACTTTACTCAAATTGTGTGCTCAATAGACAGCTAAGGCTCACATTAAAAATCACTTAAGTATTATGTTCAATGGGTAATCAAGCTCCTTTTTTTACAATTGTTGTGCAACTTTGGTGATTATGATTTGGGCAGAACTTGAATTCTAAAGCACGACTGTAAACGTTTTAGGTCTAAATCATTTCCCATTCTTTAGATTTTTCAATGGATTAGCTAATGTGTGCAGTTTTAATTTCCTCAATTCTATTTCCTGGTTGTAATTAGTTCATTAAAATAATGGGAGAGAAATTATACGTGAGCCAGTCACGTTTTAACGTAACAACTACAAGAAATCTATGTTTATAAAAACACAACAGATCTCGTCTTACTCATGTAGACAGTACAGATATCGACTTCTCCCAACACTGAAGTTAGACTCGTCCAACAATAACGGACATGTAACGAATATCCAAAGGTAGTGCGTTGACAAAAATGTGCATGCTGTTGTTATTTAAGGAAATTTAAAATATAATTAAAAATGGCCGTATTTTGTGACAAATCTATTCCTACATAGTGAGCACGCTTATGTGTGACATTCGTCTCATTTCTAGCGTCAGCTTTTAAATCTCATGTAGCCTAGCTCAACTAAAATAGGCCACCACTGCTCCGCTTCCTAATCGGTCGTTCTTGTGATCAAAAGTAACCCCCCACCATTTTACTTTAGAATAACACATAATTCATATTATATAAATTATTAAATTGCACACCTATTAAGTGATGGCAGATGCGGCGGTTGGCACTGACGCGGCGGCAAAAAGCTCATTTTGGTTGGCCACCTACTTGTATGCACTTTTTGCATTCACATAGGCCAAACATTAAAAAGCATAAAAAATTAGAGATACGTAATAAAAGTGCATCAACTAAGACACAACAACAAACAAAAAAAAAATCAACAGAGCATATGCACTGAATTTTTCATTTTTTATAATAATACTATACAAAATTAATGTTGTTTTGTTTTGTTTGTACGTCAGTTTTCTCGACATGATTGAGTGTCACATCATGGAGCCCCATATACAGTCCTTCTTGTACATACAAAAGTGTCGCTAATTTCTTTCTGTGCCACTAGACAAACGCGAGCCTCTGACCTTCTGGAAGCCCTGTTATTAACTCTTGTGTTGGGACAAATATTTTAGTCCCCCCTACCCTCCAAATTCCATCGCCATTGGTTGAGATACCAGTGTTTTTCTGATAACTCTAACAATAAAGCCTACTTCAGTATTGATGGAGCGGCAAAACGGTTTGATATCCTTTTTAACAGCTCACGAGAAATAGAGAAAGAGACTGGAAAAATGACATTTAACTGAGCACATCCCTTCTGGCTCCGGAAAGGCCACATAGTGCTAGTGCAAGAATATTGTAACCACACTCTAGCCTGATTAAACCTCTTAGTAAAAAGCAGCAATATTCACTCAAGAGAGCCACAATTTTCCCCAGCTATGAACGGGTCTCCAGTTGCCAGACACTCTCAACTGCTCGCTGAAAATTATCCAAAACCTCACAGGGTAAGATGCTTTTTTCTGGGCTTGTGACGCACGCGACCGACAGCCAGTTGAATTGATGGCAGCGCTTCTGCTGCATGCAGGCAGCCTAGCGCTTTGCGAGAGAATATTTCTCCTGCAGACAGTAATGCATGGAGGACAGAAGGTGCCCCCTAAACGGGAGTGAAGGTCGAGTGAAGATTGGCAAAGCCTTCTGGTCAGTGGTGCCGCCTGCTCAACAGCACACACGATTCACACCTTCAGAGACGCTCATTGTGGCCAAAGACACACTGTAACAAAATGCTAATATTGCTGTTTTTTTTAATGGGAATTTTTCTTTTGGTAGTAGTTAAAGTAACAGTACATGCTTTGATTTGTGGATGATATCTGTGCCTTTCTGGTTTAAAAACCTGCACTATATAAAAACACGGTATTTATGATCAAACTTCAGATACATGATGACAAATAAAACAAACAACAACATGTCCAGTATCTGAGGTCAGGGTGACCAGCCTTATTATAACAAGGCTTTCTTAGATACCTAGTTGAATCTTTCTCAGACTTAAAAAATTAATAATATAAATAATAATAAAAATGGACACCGTAACCCTGGCAACTGATTTCTGAGTTTCAGGTCTGAATACAGTATTCTGTTATAATGATAGCTACAGCTAAACCTTGGCATAATTGGTATATTGCTGTGTACCAGTGGCACATCAAGGACAGGACACCGGATCTAATACGAAGTGAAGACAAGTGGCTCTGTGTTCTCCAGTGTCCTGTCGCGGATGGTGAAGCCATGCTGGGGGCGTGTGCTCGAGAGCAGCAGTAATATCATCCTGAAGTCGTGCCGTCAGAGACCTAAGTATCCCACAGCATAATTCAGACGCTTTATATATAAATAGAACGCTTGTCCTGTCTGAGTGCAGGGGAGGAGGACGCACTGCTGTGGCTCTTCTGGAGGACTCTTCTGTGTCTCCAGACCATCTTAGGCAGCGTCGGGTCTTGTGCATTGTGTAGGTTGTTATTTAAGTAGTAAAAGGGGCACAATCAATCATTTAACATACACATAAGTTCAGATTAAATATCGGAATATCATCATATTCTGATCGCCCAAGTGTCGTAAACATATTGACCCTATTACTATTCCCCAGTTAAGCCAATATTTCCAGTTTCATTTAGAAAATTTAACTGTTGGTGTAAAAGGTAAACACCTTAGTTGCCAATGTAGATATCAATTATGTGTCCACACAAAAGTCTTGCTACAAAAACCATGGAAAATTTTTTTGCAGGCAATTCCTGAACAGACAGCTTTAGGACTATGCACATTTAGAGAAATATAATGGAGCAAATAAGCATATTTATCTGAGTAATGGCCTTAATGAAACAAATATATATGACTAAGACTCTTATTAACCCTGTTTTTGGCCAAGCCCTCCATAAAATCAGCAAAATAATCACTGAGTTATAAAAGAACATAGGTTACACAATTCATATTAAAATGGTATTTCATTATTTTGTGTTGATGTGTTTAATAGATTACCTTTTTAATCAAATATTTGCTAATTGGTTTGTAAAAGGTTTGTTTTTTTTTGTTTGTTTTTTTTTTTGACCAGGCAGTCATGAGAACATTTTAGACGTTTCTTAAATAGTGAAGATATTTTGCAAAGTAATTTGTTTCAATGAGTTTTAGAATAGGTTTTGTTTCTTCTTCTCCCTCGCTAGTGTTTGAGCTTCAGGAAGATTAATATCAGGCATTGGGCTTATATGTGATTTTAATGACATAAATGCTTATTTCCCAACCATCCAACTTGTCTTAACTTTCTATTTTATTTTTTTATTTTCATTTCCCCATGGTTTTTGACTGGTTCCTGCGACCCGCTTGATTGTTTTAGCGGGATGTTTCATTTTTATATTTAAGCTGTTCTATATTTCATATTTACTATTTTATCTATCCACATGAAACCATTGTGAAATCTGTTGATCTCCTGATGGTGGTTTTTCAGACTGCATGGAACCAGGTGTGCTGTGAGAGGGTGTCTGCAGTTTTCAAACAACAACATCGTTGTTGGGTGGGCGTGTGGCCTACAACTCCAAGGTAGCAGGTATGTTTCTGATGACCTCATAATAACTTTTAAATGTTCCTAACAAACAAGCGTCTCATTTGAGAGGTCAAGCACGACTCGTCTTGACAGTCCGATCAAAGTAGGCGTCGACAGTCAAGGGAGGAACCAGAAAAGCACTTGTCAGGTCAGACAATGGCACTTGTCCCCATAGTACCCAGCTGATAACACTTTCATGTGGAATACGGTTTAATTAGTGCTGCTTTTTTATTGAAGATGAATTCTGGAGAGCCTAAAAAAATCTGTCCTGAGCTGTTTTTCATCCCATTTAGATTTCAGAAAAATCACATATCCTACACTGTGTACGCAGACATTATTCACTCATAATCTTACGATATTAAAGTGCTAAAAATTTAGACAAAGTGTCACAGTTGTCGTAAAGGTATTCTGTGTTTTGGTAATGGGGACTTGTAGTTTGTAGTCATGTTTCAGTTTCCTGTTCCCCTCGGTAACCCCTGATCGTTTGCATCTGTAAAGTCTTTTTACTCTGTGTATATAGAAGCTTTCAGTGTTGCTAACTGAGAGAGTTTAGGAGCTTTTGCACCAGAGGAAGCTTTTCATAGTTCCTAGAACTATTGGCGGAAGTTCTCGCTTTTAGGCGTGTTTGCACCTCAAGAACTAGGAACAGTTTTAGTTCTAGGAACTCCATTAGGGGGAACTAAATTAGCTCCAACTTCAGAGTAGGGTCTAAAACAGTTTCTATAGGAACTATCAGTGACGTAAGCGTACATTGATTGGCCAAACGCATATACAAAACACCGGCTATCCGGCATTTATAAAAAAGCCATGTAAACATATTTACTCCCACAAACACGGAAAACAGTGATAAACGGCATTTAACCTGTTGTTTTCTTTTCTAAGCCCTCGATGATATGTAACACTGCAGTTGTCATAGGAACGTTTTGCCCTTTCAATGGTATAAATTGTGCATTTATATTTTCCATCTACGTTATCACGAAACCCACGACACAAACAAAACCGCTCCGGTCATAGTCGTCCTCCACTTCACACCGGTTGTTGATTTTTGTAAATGCAGCACATAAAGACATTGCTGTCGGTCATCCGCTTCAGAGTTCCTGCTGCAGGTGCGAATGCAACCAGAAAACAGCCTGAGGGGGGAAGTGGTTCTCTAGGACCCACCCTGCTGGCTAGTTACTATAAACTAAGTTACTATCACTAAGTTCCTAGAACTACACAGTGCAAAGCCCCTTTTGTCACCTTTCCAGACAACTTTAGTGACTTTTTCAAACAAAAGACTTGTTGGATAAAGCTTTTTCTAGTTTCCACCATTATGACGTCATCGAGCCACAATTAGTGAGCGAGTTTTAGCTTTTTTGTCATTGAAAGTTGTGTTGGTAACCGTCTCCTGGTGTTCGATTTTGTGCTTTTTGTACTGGCTATTAGATTATTAGGCTTGCTCGCATCAGCATGAAATCACAACAACTGTTTCTGTGCAGAATCTGCTTCTCATACAAACCTAATAACATCAAGAACATATATTCCGTTGACACATGGTGCAGGCAATTCAGCATGCAATTCAATTCATGTTCATTTGTTTCACGCTTTTTAGATGCATAATGTAAGCTTTTACAGAAATGTTACAATATACAGGATACAGTCTAGTTTACAATATACAGTATGTTTCAAATGTTACAATCAAGAAGCAGATTCCATTCAGAAACCATATTCTCCTTAACATGTTTGGTGCTATCAAGACAGGGTTTTATTTAGAATACTTGTATGCTTTATCAGGTTTCGTTCTGTGCAGTCAGTAAATATGATGAATGACTTGTCTCCTTTTGAGACATCGCGTTGTTTCTTAGCCTAATGGATATCAGCTAAATTGATCATTTCTAACCTTCCCCCCTCTTCCACAAACATCCACCAGCCAACACCAACAGCAGCATCAATAAAAACATCATTTGCGCTCTGCAGCACATTGATTTTTTTTTTTCTTTTCAAAAGGCCACAAAAGAAAAGGAGGAGTCAACTGATAGCCAGCGAATGTCTTTTGTCCCTCACAAATGGGCCACACATGACTCTAGTTTTACCTCTTCAGCTCACAGAAGGTTTTCTTCCAGGAAGAGGTCAGTATGACGAGTCTTAGTCTAACAGCCACTTGTATCTCAAGACACAGAGCAGTTGATATTCCTGGAGTGCCTCCATACATGGATTTAAGCTTAGACTTTTCTGTTTAGTTGTATACAGTGTTTTCCCTATATAATCTTATATCATATACTCCCACTTTTGACCAAGATTACATTAAAGCTTGCAGTATAAAAACTACTGAACTACTGTATGACTTTCATAGACAAAAAAAAAATGGGTTAGAAGTATACAACTAGTTAACTGTATACCAATAAGGTTTACTTAAAGTAAACTTTCAGGAGTAAAAAAGTTTGATGTAAACTAGTTTCGCATATACTGAAAGTTTACTACTGTTACACTTAAAAGGATACTTTTATAAGCTAAAAAGTGGGTCAGTTTTTCCAGAGGATCTTGAAATAGTAACATATACACGTATACTACTAGTGAATTGATATTAGTATACCTTCTACTACTATTCTATGCTTAGAATATTAACTATTATTATAGTTAATACTGTACATAAAGTATACTTGAAAATGCTTGAGAATAGTGCGAGTAATATGTTCACACTGAAAATTTTGGAAAAGCAAAAAGGGCACTTAAAATACCTGGATGATGCACTTAATTAACTGAAACATGAAGTATGGAATGTTGGAGACACTTCATGCACTCAACTGTTGCAGCTTTAAGTATGTAGCGAAGGGGGAAGGGGCTATCAGACTCCGATTGTACAAAGTGCATAAGTACATAGTCTACTGTATAAGTGTATAGTGTAGAGTGCATCATTTGGGGACACAAACTTTGAACTTTACTTAAGTTTTCTTAATAAAATAAACTTCTTTTTTAAAAACCTTTTTATTCGACTTTGAAGCTGACTTGAACCTTGAAGTTACTCTGAGCTTGAACACAGAGGATTATCAGATAGATTGTAAAACATATGCTATCTCAAAAAAAGCTAATGTGTATGAAAAATAGGTTACTCTATTACAACATTAAACACAACTACAAGCCAAGTATACTTAGAAATACTAAATTATACTTTAAATATATACAGTATCAATCAAAAAATTAATACAAGTATAAGGCCAAGTGTACTTAGACTTTTCTGTATACTTGCTAGCATTAAAGCATTTATAAACTAAAAAGTAAGCCAGTTGAGTCCCAAGATGACATAATACACATACAAAGTATACTAAAGTACAATTATTTTAGTCTACTTTCTAAATAAAGTTTACTTTACTTTAGAATACTTGAACTTTACGTAAGTTTGCTTAATAAAATTAACTTGCAGTATACACTTTTGTAAGTTCATTTTCAGCAGGTTTGGTAGATGAGAAGAGAAAAGCAAAGTTAAGGTTTAAATCTCGTTTGTGCTTGATAAAGTACCAAAGCCATTACGTTCAGTCGTCATTGCCAGTGAATCTCAACCACTCTCACCCCAGCACTCATCACCACAGAGCGTGAATAGAGTACAATCGGTCCGTGTATCATCCTATCTTTCAATTATCCCATTCAATCTGGCAAACGAAAAAACCTGTAAAAAACTGGTCAATATTTATTTTTCCATTTTTCTGTATGAACCAAGTTGCTTTATCCCTTGAGGAATACACTAAAGAAATGGAAAGATGGCTCGTTATGTTTAAAAACAGATTTATTTTTTATTTTGTTTGTGGGTTACTAATCGGTTAATGGCTTCAATATTTCATCCGCTCATGTGGGCAGTGCTGAAATGCCCCTTTCGTTTGATTGATCAAACAGCCACGTCTTCTGCACGGTATTAATTCATAAAGAGTTGTACGCTACTGCAATGTTTTTACACATTGAAGAAAAAGGATTGACGCACCATCACCACTCACTGTTAACAGTTGCATGCAATTTTAAGATGAATATGTTGCTGGGCACATAATTATATGCTGATGTAACTAGTAATCAAGATAAAGTCAATTACAGTGACATACAGAATTAGTACATTTGGCGTGCATGCATCTGTTCTTATATATAGAATTTAAATTTCATCTCAGGAGCTCCATGAGAAAAGACCAATAACAGACAAATAAAGGACCCGAATTAAAAATTTGGTGACATTAAAAATATTTACAAAAGAATAATTGATACACAGACCCAATATGAGGGGTTTTAACTGCTGTTGGCATGCTCTCAATCCTGTAATTTCACAGGCCTTCGTATGCTGGACAGCCCTTCATACGGACATCATCGAGCCTCATCCATCCGCCACATGCCACAGGTTATTGACATCTACAGCGCCAGCTGGGGTCCCACCGATGATGGCAAAACAGTGGACGGCCCACGTGAGCTTACCCTGCAGGCTATGGCTGACGGAGTCAATAAGGCGTACCTCATGTTCCAAAGCCACAGAGGTTTCTTGGAGGATAAGCGTAGCTAAATTGATTCCCTTGTAAATCACCTGAGAGAAAAAAGAAAGAAAAAACAGAGGTACAGAATTGTAACATCTTGTCCAATCAGATTAAACCTTTTATTTGAGTCTTCCTGGTCTCTCTGCCATTTTAGATCAACTTAAACCCCAGACAACTGGGCAACTAATGCTACGCTTCAGAAAATATGAGTGTATGTAGAGATTCAATTCAAATAAAACGAGTTTTCTCACAATTTTCTTTTCAGAAGGAAAATCTCTATATATATTCCCTAATCCCCCAAACAAATCACAGTTAAGTATGCAGATATTACAGCAATGTTATCAATGCTGACCTCTCTTTTTGAAACTGCAAATATCAGTGTAGTCATCCTATATGTATATATTATATATATATATATTATATGTATATATATAATAGATATTATATATATATATATATATATATATATATCTATATATCTATTGCATGTATGCATGTATGTATGTATGGTAGCAAAATTTGGAGTTTTTACAGATTGATTTATACCAAATTAATAAAATCATATTTTTTTTACCTTTATTATATATTGGCAACCACCTTCAAACATGGTGGTGATGAAGAAAGCCACATGAAGAAAGCAACCTCAATACAAGGTGAATATCAACTAGTCTAGAAGGTGCCCACAGTTGTCATACACACCAAATACTAAACACCTTCATGCTAATACACCCTCCACAAAATGACTAAAATTAAATGCTTTGACTCCCCAACACTCTCCAGGAGTTCTCCAACATATGTCAACCTTGCAAAGTCTCATCGCTTCACACTACGTCGTGTCATTTAGTTGCACATTCCCTCTGTTCGTGACTGCTGCCTTCACAACATTGCCTTGGCTAATGGGTATAATGGTGCTGAGTGCTCCTCATGCTGAGGTCAGGACTTTATGAGAGGGTGCTCCACTTGTCAAAGCCTACGGCATCCGCACAAAGTAAAGTCGCTGTGTGTTTTGAACAGCCCCCTTTTTTGCAATTGAAATCAGATTATACCAAGAATAGCATTGATGGGGTGAAGACTCCCTTTCTCTCTCTCAATCCATCTGTCCCTCAGGTTTTACCTCCCCCCCACTGCATTTCGAGAGGGCGGAGGTTGAGCCCGGGTAGTAATACTGAGGCGATGTTTAATCATTATGAGGGCATAGATGGCAAATACTTATCTCGCATGCTTCATTTATTTATTTGTAGGCTGCCACACAGAGTGCTAATGAAAATGGCAGATACAGGTCAGCTCTGTGGTTTGTCCTGTTTCTGGTTACAGTGTGTTTGGCATAATGTCACTTTCCACAGAAAAATCACCTCGACTTGTCAGTCAAAAATTTGTGGTTACTATACAGCAAGTAGAAATGTAACACAGGGGCATTGCACAATAGACATATAAAGAAAATCTTCACACAAAAAAAAACACCATCGCTCATCAGTGTCATGTTCTTGTAACACGGGTATATTCATGTCATGTAACACACACACATCATCCCTAATAACACAAACACACAAGAGACACAATTCTAGAATTGATGTATACTGTACCCTACCTGAAGGGCAGCAAACAATTAATACCACACAGCTGCTTTTACAACCCTGTGTAAAGATGGCTTGGTGGAAGACAAATCTGGGATCAGTCCCCATGATTTTCTGTGGGTGATAAAACTTGCTGTCAATAAGAAAAAACGAAGACAAATTAAATCAAGAATTCAAAAATACACACATATACTAACACACTCCAGACATTTGATCAACGAGTTTTTGCTGATAGAACACCATGGGCAATTCTGGTCCCACACTAGCAACTAATTCAAGTAATAAAATTTACAGTATAACCAGGCTTACAACATGTTTTTGTAGTAGTTATAACACATATCCAATTATTTAACCCTTGCACTGTGTTGAAAATCCTTTAACCTTATGATCCCTAACCTGCTGAAATTTACATTTTGAACATCGCTTGTTAACACTAGGCATATGCCTATATTATTATCACTCAGGTCTTTTATCAACGTGGTTTCTGTTAAATTGGGACAGGTTTGTATTACTAATATGAGGAATTAATATGCTCAATCTAACACACAAACAACTTAGAGTTTGAGTAAAAAAAGCAATAATTGAGGATAATTCTATCACATAGTTCCCGCAAAACATGGCGTGCCCAATCTAGCTCAATCTATGGCCAAAAAGATCAATATGTCAAATCAGTTCCAAAAAAGCATAGAAAATTGTGCTAATGTATGAAATTATCCAAGCACAAACACGTTCTCTTCACTCTCCTGACTGAGGCAGAATCCTCCAAACTCATCTTTCCTAATCATCCTACTACTTGTCCCGCGTTGGATCCTATTCCATCTCATCTCCCTCAAGCACTTTTCTCCTGCATTGTAACCTGCCACTCACGCACATCATTAACATATTCCCTCCACACTGTGGTTTTTTCCCTCATCATTTAGACAGGGTCGTATAACTCCACTCCTTAAAAAACCCACCTCAACCCATCCTCTTGTAGAGAACTAAAGACCATTGCCCCGTCTTTCCTTTCTTTGCAGAAACCCATTGAACGAGGCTGTATTCAAACAATCCTCATACCTTTCGCATACAGAACAAACCTCCTGACAGCAACCAATCTGGCTTGCAGAGTGGACATCCAAATGAGCACTAGCCTTGCCTCTCATTTTGTTGAAGCCCTAAGACTGGCAAGAAGCGGAATCCAAATCTTTCAATAACTTTAGACTTTGCTTGCTCTACAATCAACAACACTCTTTTGACACTCGCTTAAACCACCAGATCCTCCTGTCAACCCTATACTGACAAAGGTCAATCAAAATCAGTAAGAAACACGCGACCTCAGTGGTTTTGAGTCTTACCTATCAGATAGGTCCTTCAAAGTACCTTGGATAGGTGAAGGATGTCCAAGTCGCAACATCTACCTACTTGGCGGCCTACAGGGCTCAGTTCTTGGATGGACCAACTTCTCTTCTCTGTCTCCAAGTCCATCATTAGGTTTCGTCATTCAGAAACATGACAACTTTATAAACATAAAAACCATTGAAAAAGCCATGACTGATTGAACACAATAACTCGCTTACCCTCCCATTTCCAGCCTGATGATCCAGCGTAGCTTGCTCGCATCTCCTCTTGTCTAACAGGACATTTCTTGCTGGATGAATGACCTATCACCTTCACTCAACCGTGCCACGCCAGACGCTTTGTGTGAATCCCAGCAAACCCATCGTTTAAATCACAATTTCACCATCATCAGTTTAGGCACATCAACCATAACTCCCTTCAAAACAGCCAGAAACCTTGGAGTTATGATTGATGATTCAGCTAACTTCTCGACGAACCACTCACACCTACTGTTTTATCAGTTTGGACTGGCTACCAATAGCTGCTCGCATAAAATTCAAGGCATTGATGTTTGCATACAAAACCCACCACGGGCTTCTTGCACTCCCTTTACCTAAGTTCATTCTTTCAGGCTTATGTGCCCCTCTAGAAGCTTTGCGTTCCTGCAAGTGAACTTCGCTTGATTTGTGCCAATCCCAAAGAAGCACAAAGTCCACTTTTACGGACTTTTAAATTAAATGTTCCCTCCTGGTGGAATGAATGACCTGCCCCACCAATCTGAGCAGCTAAGTCCTTACCATCTTCAGAATCGCTTATAAAGGACATCGTCTTCCATCTTATTTGACTCTCTAACCTTTTGCACTCACTATTCTATTCCTATATAAAAAAAACAATAAAATCTAACTACCTTTCTAATCTTTTTTGTATTCTACTATGTTCTTTTCATTTCTTTACAATTAATAAAAAAGACCTCTACACTAGCTTGCTCTAATTCTTTTTTCTATTCTATCTGTTTTTTCTTTTTTATTTATTATATTTTATTTAAAAGCCCTTGCTACGTGTACTTTGTTTAATCTAACTGGGACTTGTTATAGCCCTTGTATATCAATGCTCTTTTTGTTGTTTTTTGATTGCTTCCCATTGTCCCTCACTTGTTAAGTCGCTTTTAGATAAAAGCGCCTGCTAAATGACTAAATGGTAATGTAAGTTGATAAAACAACAACACAGTATTTGGTAATAAAAGCTAACGAGATGATAAAGCCGCAAACAAGCTTTGTAAGTTGGCTTGAGAAAGCCTCGTCCTAAAAGATTGAAGTAGCTGAAGTAGGACTTGAAGTTTGAAAGCTAGATAGATAGAATGTCTATCGTTTGGCTAGCATGATTTGCACATTGCTAACCTGATTTACCTGGTTTAGCATTAGAATGTTGTTATACCCTGTTTCTAACAGATCTAGCATGTTAGTAACCTGTTTTAACATGATTAACCTGTTGCCCTAGCAGTTGTGTAGCATGATTACCATTGATATTATGGTTTCATACACGTTTTAACTACCATGCTTCTAGTATGATTAGCATTTTAACAAACATGCTAGTTTGCAGTTATGATTTGCAAGCATGTTAAACTAGCTAAACCAGCTGATTTTAGCGAACCAGCTAAAAACAGCTAAAACAACTTAAACCAGTAAAACCAGCTGAGTTAGCAAAACAACAAAACAAAAAAAAAAATAAATAAAACAGTAAATAAACAGCTAAAAACAGTGTTTTAGCAAAACAGGAATATCAAAAAGACATTGACGTTCTACAATGTTTCTAGAACATGTAAAAGAACAATGTGTTAAAAACAATAAAAATAATATCAAAAAGACATTGACGTTCTACAATGTTTCTGTTGACGTTGTACGTTATTCATGTCACCGGAAATTGAGTAATCACTGTCCCAATGTGCAGCGAGCCAGTGGAACATACCAGTGACCGACTTTTGTACACGTACTGACGTCCACGAGCTCGGGCTAGGGACGATGGAAACGCACCCACAGTTAAAAACATAAACATAAAATACGGTTCGACTTTTTGACTTTGCCTCAATCATGCAGCCAAGAGCAATCATTTGTTTTAGCTAATTGTTCTGGAGTTCAGCTGATGGGTCTCCATTCATAAAGAGCAAGAGAGGAAGAGAAACAGAGAGAGATGGAGAGGTTATGTTCACTAAAATGACACCAGTTGAAGTTGTTTGTGGTCTGTTATGTTAGATTTTTACTTTTACAGGAACCTGAATATTAATATCATTTTTTTTCGTATTATCATGTCAAGCGAAATGGTAAAAAACGGTTGGAATCTATGGCTACATCGCAGTGTAGGCCCCAGTAGAGGTCTTGACACCCAGAAACAGGCACTGGCAATGTAACAGTCGTGCATATTGCTGATCAGACAAACAACTCGGAACAGGTCCGTTCGTGAATTGTTGTCAACGGTGAAATAAAGACTAAGAAATGCAACAGAAGCCTCATTTCAAATTCATGCTTCTACCCACATTTTAACAAAAACAATAAAAAACTAAACTATACATACAGTTCACTGGTGTTTATCTGCTGATTGAGAAACACAGCAGGTGTTCCCGATCGGGCCGCTCCTCGTCGCACAGGCCCAACGGGCGAGAAGAGACTGCCATAGTGTTTTTTTATATTTGTGAACAGGAAAAATGAATGAATAACATGGAGAAATTGTTAGTTTTTCGGAATCTTGTGAATCTTACCAGTAATTAACCGAAATGGAAGTATGGGAGGGCGACGCTGAATAGTGTACGGGACATAAAAAATACAAAATATAAAGCATTAATGACTGAGTCGTACCAAAAGTGGGAGGTTTATGTTTTAGTGGAATTATTGATTTATATGTAAGGACTAAATGCCCGGGAAAGATGTAAATACAGGGTGAGGTTTTAGGCAGCTGAATATATAAAGATATCACTTACAACGGGAACGGCCTCGCTCATGGCAACGCAGCGGTCGCAGTTGCGATAGGCAACAAAAACAGGCCCTCCCGGAGGCTAATGATCCTAGGGATTCGAAGAAGCCCCGGGCCCCCCCCCCCCCCAAAAAAAAATCTATTATAGCTGATGACACACCGTACAATTGGTAATTATATACAACCAGAAGCAAAAAAGCAGTGAATTTGGTATTCTTCAATGCACAAATGCCTTAAGTGGTGAACATATTGTAAAACACTTATGGAGAATCCAAAAAAGCTGGGTTCTTCATGGTCATCCACAGTGTGGTTACCAAGCAGGTACAAACAAATGTGTAAAAAATAAAAAACCTGCAATTTCTTCATGTTCCTGCTGGTGATCCGCTGTAGGGGACCACTAGAACTCATTTGTTAAAAAATAGAATAAAATGACACACAATATATGGGTGAGGGGCAAAAACCATGGTGATTATTTTTTTTTCAAGTCACCACCTACTTTTTTGGTTGTACAGGAATTTTTTTTTTATATAAAATTTGACATATAACGAGGACAACGTGAACGGGGAATCGAGGGGGTGGGGCAAAGCACAATAGTATGGTGGAAATGTAGAGCTGGTGGGGGGGGTGTTGAGTTGCAACTGAAATGATTTGTGGTATAAGCCAGAGCAAGCATGATAAGGCAAAAAGATTAAACCCAAACGTAAGAGGTTATAACCTCACCAAGTACCATTAGCCCTTCAGTCATGACAGGGACACCGGGTGGGATCATCAGACCGAGAGAACAGAGTTCTCCCTACCGGGATACGGGCGCGGCGTGGTATTCCCTGTCAGCGTGGCTTTGGGTTGGGGGCTAAATGGGGCCCCTGAATGGCTGTCGACTCGTCTTTGTGTCCCTCTCGGGGTTTTATTGGCACGATACGACAATCAACAGAGTTCCCATCCCCGTCTACATCGGGCACTCTGGACCAAAGGCCTGAGACGAAACCAAGGCACCTTGGTGACCTACATAAGCGGGTGGGATTACCGAGGGGTGACGTATGCCAGAGTCACCTTACGAAGTCATAAAAACCAGATACATTTGCAGGAACGGGACTCGCCTGGATTGGTATAGTAGGTGATGAAGTGAAATGTGTGCGGGATGGGGAAAGAGTCGGGGGGTGGGACGGACTTGTGAGCCCACGAATTCAATGAGAGTAGTGCCTGCGAATATCAGTGAACCTTGCCGGAGGCCATTTTGGGCGAGACTCCATAAGGGAACGGGCCCCCGTGCCCAGCCCCGGCTCCCCTTGCTGCTGCACAGACAGCGTCGGAGCACGGCAACGTCTCATCAAGGAGGAGCGTCCAAATTGCCGAATTCCCCACATGAGTCTAAAATTGATAGATAAGAGAAAACTTGCTTCGCGGCGGCGGCGCAGAGGATTATTTATTAGTTTTTTTTTCAACTGCGCTTGGTGCTACCCCCCCATGTAATCATGCAAAAAGGCCGCACCGGGGCGTCTGCCCGGTCCGCCCGTGCCAAAGAAACCAGCTACTGTGCTATAAAAGAGAACTGTAGGCTATGTTTTTTTTTTTCTCCGCTCGCTTTCTGACAGTCCAGCTCTACATCAGAAACCATGGTCCGTTAACTAATATCACTGGCACTGTTATCAGCATTAACTTGCCCAACAGTAGTGCTATATAAAGTTTTTAATTTGACACAAACCTTGAACCTATGCATAGTAAAAATGCAACATATCAGTACGCTGCTAGTGCATCATTAATAATTAATGCAAGACCAATTTTCTTAGCCCTAACAAAAAGGCAAAATACCTTAACTCGCTAGAGTTTTGAAACTGCTAACAAAACGACCTTGAAAGGTTTTACTTGTCCAGGCCAAATTACTTATAGGTGGGACACTGGAAATTTAACAAGTAGAGGTTTTAGAAGTAAAATGAAACTTATCTACATAAAAACATAAAAAAAAAATTGTGAGCGCAAACTTGATTTTTCCACCATTTTTGAGTTAATGTCCTCTGCCCATATGCCTTGTCTGCCAACGCTGTGAGAAGTCAACACCAAGGCAAAAGGCAGTAACTTTCCACATTATTCATAGTTGGTATCTGATCACCATTTCTAGTAACACCTGTATAAAACTCTAGCGATCACTGGTCTGTTACTCAAGGATAGGATCTTGCATATTTTTCAATGTCTGGATTATATGTGTTTTTTTTTTTTTTTTTTTGTGTGGAGTCGTTAACAAGCAGACCTAACAATTTACAAACATGAGTGGCTACCGTTGGATACCAATTTATTTGCGAATCTCCGTCACACTATAAATGCGATGCTTAGGCACCAATTGGCTTTTATATATGATTTTGTATGAAATAGCCTTACCTAATAAAGAAGGTACTGTGTTGGATTGATGTTAATACCAAGCACAAATGGAAAAATGCCTCAGAAAGAATGGTTGTGGATTAAACATCTCCAATGATGTTCATCGCCATGGATTGATGTTATCAGGTTCCATGAAAGGGTCGGATCTGGATTAATTGTCGAACATGTTTAGTGGCATGCTTAGGTCAGATCAGACTATCTCAATCTATATTAGTTTGTCTACAACCATAATTAAAATGCATCAGACTTGAAAAGCCTTCTTCTATGGAGACGAGTTATTGCTCAGCTCACCAGGCTGAATGCACTCAGCAGTCCGGTGTTCCTCATTATCAGCCCCTATATATCTATGCCGCCCTTTTTTTGTCTTGTGCCTTGCATAGATGGTTCTTTGTGGGTCTCTAGCTTTAGTGTACTTATATGCGAATCTTTTGTGGCTAAACTTGCTACATTTTGGTTGTTTTAGCTCCAGTTTCTTTTCTAGTTTTTATGTTCCTGGTTAGTGTTTTTTAACTTGTGTTTTTTTGGATTTTCCCCCCTTTCTTCTTTCTCGCCCCACCCTGACCCCTCTGGCTGCTAACAGACACCTTCTGCAGAGCGCATGGGGTTTTGCTGTCGCGCCCACGTTGTTGTACCCCAGGATTTTGTTCGGCATCTGCGGCTAACCCACGGGTGACTATAGTGTTTTCTATTGAACAGTTCTGCCCCTGTGAACCTTCGTAAACTGTTTTGCATTTATTTCCTCCTGCATTGAGGCCTAATAACAACATTGCCAACTTAACATTCTTGGTGTCTGATAAACTGCAATACATTTTTCAGGGCCAACTCACATGGTAGCATTTTGAACGATGTTGGAACATGCCGTCAAGAAGCTCTGATAAATCTCTTAATTTTTGCGCAAATGTTGCGACCGGCACGTTTCCAACGGCCAGGTTGAAGAATTGAGTTTGTGTTATTGGTGCCATGGCACTCCCTCAGCTTCTAATAATGGCGTCTGAACACCTTTCCATAGCGCGACTGGTTGATGAAGTCCCTAAATGGGGGGGGCACCTGCAAGGTATTAACACACTTGGGTGTGTAAAGTGGTGACTCTATTTTATAACACAGGTTGAGACGTTTCTATTTTTTCCCTCAGATTAAGCCGATAACACCTTAGCAAGTGTTATTAGCCCCTTGCCATCACACATTTTCCCAACCTAACGTTAGGGTTATAGGTGCGGAATGAGTATTTTTGTATATAAAATCAAAATTATGATAAGATCCTACAGTTTCTGTAGCGATTGCAGATGTAAAGACACCATCTTATTTTTTCTTATTTGTTTTACCTCCAAAGAGGGCTGATTCTCTGGGGTCTGGAAGCACCATAAATAATCGCATAATACCGCTCCTCGATGTTACATTATGTATGGATAATCAACCGGTGTACTGTTTCACATAACAATAAGCAGGTAACCCTGTTTAAGATCACAATTGCACTGTAACAAATTGTTCTCTACCGGTCAGGTGCCTGCCACGATAAAACACAAAGCCTAAAGAAAAGAGTGCTCTTGCATTCATCTAAAAGCATCAAAAATTACAACTTGCAGACAAGAATCTGACAACAAAACACGTGCCTGACTCATGTCCTCATCACACACCTCCCTACTTGTAGACTTAAGAAGGTTAGTGTAGTTAACGCCGCCTTGTGGGCTCCGGGAGTATCAGCATTTCAATTTTGGTTATGTGAGTATAGAAGGTGTATGTAAATGGAAATCTCCAATGGCGTCTCTAACGAGAGAAATAGGTCAACAGAGAGACAACTGCCCTCCTTATTTGCGCTGTGTGTCGGGTGTTTGAGTGCTGGCTTTGCGTAAGCTCGCCATCACCTATAGTGCCACTTTGTGACGGTGTCCAGACAGGTTGCCGAGGGCTGGCAAAGGCCGCATCGTATGTGTGGGGCCTCCGGAGATGGTGGTAGCATGAACGACTGTAACCTTCGCGTTATACGCCTCCGAGTCATGGGGTAACAGTGACCTGTCTATTTAACAGCCTAAGCCATCAATGACGGACGCACCGCGCTCGTATTGATTAAACTCTGCTCTCCACCCTCATCTACGTCCTTCCACCATTCATCAACGGCGGTAAACCAAACCCTGGAAGCATGCTGGGTGAATTGTGGTAGGTCTTGCAGTGGAATGACATTGAGGTCCTAGAAATTTTTTACCAACAAGAATCGTTTTGGTGTGCAAGAGTGTGCATTTCATAGGTGCTTTAAAAACTTGATTTAAAACGCATCCCCTTTATTTCCAGCAGAGTGATAATACAGAGTAAATGACAGTGCTCAATGACTGGAGAATTTACATGTTTTCATCCTTTTGTGTCCTGAACAATGATCTCGTCGAGTAGGCAATTGCTAGGATGCAATTCAACTAGGAACTTCATGCATAACAACGTAAGCCTGTGCTGTCCAAGACTTCGTAAGAAAGCATATGAGACTGAAGACGTAGGGTTCAGGTCTGTCAATAGACATCATTCCATCAATGCCGAAAAGGGCGCAAGGTGAGTTGCCCCTTTGTGTTGTCAGCGTCCGGCAGTTCTGTGTACAACCCCAATCGTTTTTATCGCTATTCTCTGATTGAGCACCTGAAATGGGTAGACAATTAATAACCAAAAATATACAGGTGCAGATGAATTACCCTTTTCTTCTTTCAAAAAACATAAAAGCGGAAGACTACTAACCCGCACATAGACACTTTATTTCTTATATGAGTTTGTTTTACCTACAATTGCTATATTGTCTAAATAGTAGGAATACAACGAATTTTATGTTATTTCCAGTGGCTGTAGTTTTTTGGAACGTGATATACTATTTTAATATAATAGAATACCATACCGCCACCTGAACATAAAATTATGACCTAATATAGCCAGACAGGTTTGTCACAAGCATCGTGTATGGGTGGAATTCCACAGTAAGCGCAGCATGTTCTAATTTTCTTTTGGTGAACTGATTTTCTTCTTAAGACAACATATAATTATATGTCTTGCTTTTTATATGTTGTCGTCTAGTATTTTACTTAGGTGTGCTTTTTCTATTTAGGGATTCGAGTGCTTCCAATATACGATAGCATTTGGTCTTTGATAGACACCCCAATGCCATCTGGGATTGCTTGAAACTAAATTTGCCATTAAGATGGCTGTTTTCTTCATTGTTAACACTTAAACCTTGCGTGACAGCTATTTGGAAAACCGACCTCAGTATTGATTATGACAGTTTTCACAGACAATGATAGTCATTCAAATATATTTTTACAAAATAGGCCACATCAATTACAACAAAGCACTAAATACTATAGTTGAATTTTAGTGAGGTTTGCTTACATCAGTCCAAAATTAGTTACAATACAAACGTCCATCGCTGGAGGTTTAAATATGGATTTTTTTCAATCTTCGCCTGTTGATAGATCATGAACTTCAGACTTCAAATCGACATTACCTCAGTGTTGTTGTGACACAAAGATTTGGATGAGAGGGGTCCTTATGTGTGGAACCAAGTGCGTCAATACAATTTCTGTTAATCCAACAAAGTTCAAAATTTACGAATTGACTTCAGCATTCCCTTGATGAGTGGCCACAAAAAAAAACAACAAAACAAAAAAAAACTTTTTTCACTGCCTGGGTGCTTTATCTTGGTTTGACTAATTGATGCTCTTCCGCCATAGTCAATAAAAAAAGATTAATGTATTAGAATTACTACATTTGGAGATTGCTCACAAAATTCTCTAACGCAAAGCTGCATGTATAGTAAAATAATTTCTGGGCAATGTATATAAGTTAGTCACATTAAATATTAATTCATAACTTTTCTTAGAACAGCATCGACCTCTCCTGTGAATTTCATACATTCTTTTTAAATTTAACATAAAATTCCACATCCTTTGCTGCCTCTTAAATCAATTCAAAAATCAAGTGTAGCATTAGTTCTGGCATATCATGTGAGTAAAGCTTGCATCGCTGCCCCACACTACCTATGGGAATACGACGTACACAACTTTCCCTTTTAATAAGGCTTTCCCGTATTATTCTAGCTTTTTTTGCTTGCTCAGGCCCAAAATTCCCCTTCTCCACCCCCAAAACCCCCCGGATTTTGGGGTTTCTATATTGCTTGTTTAATCAGCCCTTTTTTAAATCATTCCTTTTATTTTTGTACATAAAATGTCATTAAAAAAATTAAGGGAATTGCTTTTGGTTTTGCTCTGTTTCCCCGGGGGGGTTAAATGGGTCTCCCTGCTCATTCAAAACCCTGCCCGGCTGAAGGGTGAGCGGGGAATTTTTAACTCAGAACAGAAGCAAAAACAATAAAAGGGAATTTCAAAGTGCCCGTCATTTTGACTGGGGATGGTATCCTGAAAAAAAAACCTAAATTAAAATTTTCAAAGAAATTTTCACATGGTTTTTTCACGGCACAAAATGTTTAAATTAAGGCTTTCTCTTTGTCTTTTTCTTTTCCCCCCGGCCACCCCCCGGTCTGTAGGGAAAATTTTGGAAACACTGGGGCATTCGGGCACATCTGCCGCCCCCCCTGGGGCTGCGGCTTTGTTTGCCCTGGCATTGGGGGGCCCAAAAGTATGTCCCACTTTTTTTTTTCCCCAGCGCACAACATGATGAGTAGTGAGCCTTATCAAAGTTTTATGAAAAAATAAGACAGCAGCGCTGGCAGAGGGCAGCTGAGATGTAGTTTACTGCACGAGGGTTGGCCCAAAAGCGTAGAAAGCCCTTTTCTAAAAAGCCCCCTCAGTCTGATTGATTTCCCTTTTAAACACTGAAACGGTGTGGGTTTGCCGACCCAAAAGCTCCCTTTCCCCGGGGGTTTTGAGAGGGATGAGATTTTAACCGCATGACCTCCAAAAAAAAAACAGGCCTTTCCTTTCCCCTTTTTAAATTTTAAAATTTCATTGTTTTGGGAAAAACTTATTTTTCCCCCCAAGTCATTGGGAATTTTTTTATTTTTACCCCTTAAAAGCATTTTTTGTTGTAACTTTCATCCATCCTTTCTTCTCCAAACCCCTTAAAACCGAGGCCAGTCTACACAGCCCAGAAGTTCTAAAAAAATTTTCTTTTTGAAATAAACAAAAAAAGTCCTGGACGTTTTGCAGCATGAAAAAAAGGGGAAAATGTGTAAATTTCCGGGCTAAAGTTTGGGGGCCTCTGGCAGCACCCACGTTACCCTGCTGGGGAAAGGGAGGGTATCCTGGGAGACCTGCACATACTTTAAAGGCGTTGATGGGGAAATCAAACGGGCAGGAAAGTTGCAAATCATTTCACAAAAATAAAATTTTAAAAGTCCCCTTTTGGGGTTCAATAACACTTACCCCTTTTTTCCCTTTGAACCCAAGGAACAAACAATTTGGCTGCATCGGGGGACTTTAGGCTCTTTAGAAGAGTGTGAACCCAAAGACCTATTTCAGGGTTAAGGGGGGAACCCCCACTGACGGATCAATAAAAAGATTTTGGACTATTTTTTTAAAGGGGGATCATATCGCCACTGTTTTTTCTTATTTTTTTTATTATAAAATGTCCACACAAAAAAACACCCCAAAAACACTGGCACCATTGAAAATTTAAACTTCCATGCGGGTTCCTTACTAACAACTTTTTCCTAAAAACCTAGCGGGGAGCAGTTTTCTAAGCCGGGGGAATAGGCTGTTGGGAAGTTTCCCCTGCTTTTATTGTTTTTTTATTTTTTGGGGCCCCAAAAACCTAAAAAAAAGGGGGTAAAGGGTCCCAGCATTTTCCCTAAAACCCCTTTTCCTTATATTATCGGGTTTTAAAAATTTCATATACTTTGGGTTTCCCAAGTCAGAAGAGTGCGTCTCGAGGTAGACAGTGTTTAAACAGCAACATTTGGGTTTCTAGATTTGATTGAAAAAGCTTGAAAGGGGGCCCAACTGGGGGGGGAAATTTGACAGTTCCCACTCATTTCCCCCCATTCACACTTTTCAGGGGGACGTTGGTGTCGGGATGGTGTTAAAAAGCTTTTTGACAGGGCCCTTTCCCTGGGGAAAGCCCTTTGGGTGTTTGCTCAGTATAAAAATGGTGGGTTGGGGGAGAGAGCAGGTCTCTTTGTTAGCCAAATGTAAAAAAAAAGCGAAACTGCAGCTGTTTCCCATGTTTTTTTGTAAAATTTGGGGGTTTCCCTCAAAGGGGTGTAGTGCAGCGGGCTCAGGGGGGACTGGGACAAAAATTCGGGGCCCCTGGAATTTTGGCGAGCCCGACCATTCCTACTACATACTATATATTTATATATATATGTACACACCAAAAATGTATTTATTGTGTTACCTACATCGTTTTTTGAAAACCGATTCCCAAATTTTTTGCCCCTTTAGCCAAAAAAACAAGAAAAAGAAAGAGACAGGCATAAAACAAATGGTGTTTCAGGCTAAAATCAAAAAATCTTTAGCCTTTTGAAATAAGGGGCCCAACCACTGCATTTTAAAGGGGCCCTAAATTTCCCTTTTCCAAAAATTGGTTTGTGATTTTTTAGGGCCCTTCAAGAAACGCTGCAACATACTTTTTTTAAAATTTAAATTTAGTGGTAAAGGAAAGCAACCCCCTTTTTTTTATCTTGTCAAAAACACTCTGTTTACATTTACCTTTTCCGGTTTGCTTGTCTCTTTAAATGTTACATATCTATCTGAAATTTAAATCCGCTTTCTTTTCTTCTGAGTTCCTTTTTTTCCCGCTAAATGCTGTGTTTAAACCCTAAAAATTATTCCAAGACTTTGTATGAATAAAGTAAACCCCCTTGCCTCATATAAAGTTTAGTCTTACCCCCCCCAATATCTGGATTTTAGTCAGGTGTGGTAAAAAAAAATTAAAAAAAAGTTTTAAAAAAAATCATATACAGTCAACACCGCTTCCCCCTTAGGCTGGGCCCGCAAATTGTCTTCATCTTGAGTCGAGCGCTCTTGAGAAAACCCCCTGCAATGTAAAAGGTTTTTTTTGTTCTGTTGCTTGTGCTTTTGGGAGGAAATTTATTTAATCAAAGTGCACATTTTTTTATTAAATTGTTTTGGGAACTATTAGGGTTTGGGGAGCTTAAAGGATTTATGGTTAGGACAAACAAGCATCTAGTGAATTTTTTTTTTTTTTTTTATCCCTGGTTGACATTGTTTCCTTTAAATTTTGTTTTTTCCTGCCAAACCAAACTTGACTGGGGGGGACCTGCAGCCCTGAGGGCCCTCACCCTAAGGGAAAAAGCTGCATGACGAGGGGCAAACCCGTGGGGGGGAACGGGTGTTTGGGGGGCCCGGAGTTCAACCATCTGTTTTGGGTACGGGTTCTGGTTTCCCGGGGGGTGGCCCAAAATGGGCCCCGGGGGGTGGAAAACCGTTCCCGGGAAAGATTCCACGGTGGCGGGATCCGTGGGAGGAAAACAGTGAGTTTCAGAAAAAAGCCGGGGGAACAAAAAAACTACGGGCTGCGGCCCTGAGGGTTTTTAACTTTAATTTCCCCTGCGGGGGCCCGACTGTAAAATTTTCAAATGAAAAGGGTCTGGAGAAAAAATTTAAAAATATAATTTTCAAAAAATTTTATCATTTTGCACAGAAATTTTTTTTTAATTTTTTAAATTATTTTTGAACCCGGGGTTTTAATAAAGCTTTTTTCTTTATTTACACTGGTTTTTCAAACTGATTCATGCTCTTTGCCTTTTTTGGGAACAAACCCATGATCTAAAACTCAATCTAATTTGGAAACTTGTTTTACATGGGGGGATGGGGGAAAAAAACGACTGAAACACACCCAGGTGTGAATTGGGTCCTAGGGATTTTTGTTTTGATTCAAGAAAGGCATGGGGGGTGACATTAATGGCAATAAACCCCACTTAATTGTGAAAGGGCCCCGGGTGCCTTTAAAAACCCTTTAAAACCCCGGGCACAAAACTACCCCCCATCTCCCCCACGTTTTGGGGTGGCCCTATCCAAAAAAAAGGAAAAAAAAAAATAAAAATTAAGACAGATTTTATTTTAGAAAAAAAGGGGGTGTTAAATTTGTTTTTCCCCCTTTTTTTTTGAATCATACCTGTGTGTGATTTGGTTGGGGTTTTCCCGGGGCCCCTCTGCCCCCCCTTTGGGTTGTTTGAAGGCCCTAAATTAAAAGGGGTCGCCCCCTGACTCTCCACACTCAAACTGTTCTTCGGCCCCTCGTTTTTCAAACCTCATAATTAGTCCCCTCCACTTCCCCCTGGGCACTGCCCGGGTATGGCAAAAGCTTTCAATTACACTGAGACTGTGTGGGGTGGGGTTTTGTGTGTGTGTGTGTGTGTTTGTGTGGGGGTTTTTGTGTGTGTGTTTTGGGGTGCACTCTTTTTTGGTAGGTTCCCTTTTCATAACCTCCTTTGACCAAAATGGGACCCCTCATAAACAAAACCCCACGGGGTTGGTAGGAGTTTGGCAGGCACAATTTAAGAACAGCAAACAAGCCGTGGTAAAGGGAAAAATGTGAGTGGTGTAATGAGTGGAAACAGGGAGAGCATTTCCCTGTATCCACACGGGCTAATGAATGCCTACCCCGGCAAATAACTACCCGAACACCCTCACAAATGTCCCTGGGCCAGGGGAAATCAGGGTTTTAAATTTATTTTGCAGGAGTTCCCGGGAAAATTTTTATTGTCCGGGGTCTTCAGGATTTTTTGCCATAAATTTCTCACCCTCATGTGAAAAAGAAAAACAGGGGTAATTTTTTGGGACCTTTCAGACTTAAATATTTTTTTTTCTCTTAATTAACAAAGTTTAACATTTAAAAAAAAATGTTTTCTGTGTACTTTCAGAACTTTGAGATATGCTTTGGTCAAAATCAAGCACTCCAAAATGGCCAAAAAAAAAAAAAACAAAAAAAAAAAAAAACCAAAAAAAAAAAAAAAAAAGCTATTACAGGGGGCAAATGACAACAAATGGCCCCCTTTTGTTCCAGAGCAAAATAATTTTAAAAAAAAGCTGGGGCTCACCTTCCTCCTTGTTTCCCGGTAGGGCTCAGTTTGTTTTTCAAGTTCCCCGTTTTCCCGAGTGTTTAAGCCAAAACGGGTTTAAATTTCATTTCATAAAATGGGAACCCGGGTTTTTCAGGGACTCTAAAGTTTTCATAAAAAAATCCAGAATTGGGACTCACACCTTTTCGTAATTTTGGCCCAGGGTTTATTTGAAACCCATTTACCCGTGTTCCTGGTCTGTCCGAAAATTTTTGCATGTAAATTTTTTTAGATTTAAAATCAAATGGTTTTCGGGAAAGGAAAAATTTTTTTCTTTTACGTTTTACCAAAAGACACCCATTACATGGAGGGCCCCCCCCCCTGGGAAAAAAAAATAAATAATTTTTTTAATTGTGAGATATAAAATTAAATTGGGGGATTAAAAAAAATTTGTGAGATAAAAAAAACGGGGAATTTCATTTTAAAAAAAATCTGTATGATTTTTATATCACAATTCCCGTCTTTTCCCCGGAAAATTTGTTCTCACAAATTTTTTCCCGATTCCACGGGGTAAAAAAGTAAAAAAAAATAAATTTCGCCCTTTTTTCTCACAAATTTGACTTTGAAATTTCAAAGGAAAAAAAAAAACAGAATTTTTGAGTATAAACTTAAGAAATTTTCCCGGAAAAAGGGCAGAACTGAGATATAAACTTGTAGGGCTTTTTTTTTTGAAATTTTGGGGCACAATTTGGGGTTTTATCTCACAAAATTTTGGGTTTTTATTTCGCAAAATACCTTTTATAACTAATAGTTTTTGGGCATCTTTTGCTGGGAAAGGGTTTTCGCAAAACAAAATAACCAACAGGTCTTTTACATTTTTTCGATGTTTTTTCGGTTTTTAATAACGTTGTTTTTTTTTCGTGCACCCAAACACAAACCCCAAACCCTTTTGTCCTCTTTTGTGGCCTTTGGGGTTTTTTTATCAACTAGTTTTTCCGGGGGGGAAAACAGCCCCTCAAAAACTGATGCGCACACAACACACCCACTAAGGTTTTAGCACGTAATGGGCCAGGTGGGAGGGCCTGCCTCGGAAAAGCAAATTTTTTCCCCTTTAAAAATCGCTCCTCAAATCCTGTGCGGGGTTTTCTCGCAGAACCAAAAAACAGGCTGTCCCGCCAAAAAAAAGGGGGGCCTTTTGCTCGCGCCCCCAAAACCCAAAACAGCCTTATGTAGGGGGGAAAAAACCCCTTTTCTGGCCAAAGCAATTGTTAGCCCGCAAGATGGTACCCTTGAAAAAGAGGGAAATTTTTTTTTTTTTCGTGGCCCATTTTTCTGGTTTTTTTGAAAATTCCCTAGCTCAGAATGGGAGAATTGCCCGGGGTTTTTCTGAAAAAAAAAAAAACCCGGCTTTTCATTAAGCTCCAGCTCTTTTCACACATACTCATTTTTGGGAAATTTTTTATTTACATTTTTTTAATTGGGGAGGGGGGAAACATTTTTCGAGTCTGATGCCTGTTTCATTTTGGGCCGGGGGTCTTTCCCTTCTTACGGGGGTTTTTAGCTAATGAAACGGAAATTTAAAGTTAAACCCGGAATTCACCAGGAAAATTCATCCCTCTAATAGTAAAAAAAAAAAGAAATGATTTAAGTTTTTAAAAAAAAATGGAATATTAAATTGGGCACTATTTAACCCCCTTTTAAAAAAAAAAGGAAAATTTTTGCATCCTTTTTAAAAAAAGCATTTACACAGAAAAAAATGAAAATATTTTTAATATGAATGTTTTTATTTAATGTTAAAAGAAAAAGTTTTAGTATACCCTGATATTTAAAAGCTATTAGGTAGCATAAAGTGCATTTGGGCCCAAACAGGGCCTTCTTTAAAAATTAGCATATTGTGAAAAAAATTCATTATTTCCATAATGGAAAGATAAAAATTAAACTTTCATATCTTAGATTCATTGCACACCAACTGAAATTGTCAGGTCTTTTATTGTTTTAATACTGATGATTTTGACATACAGCTCATGAAAACCCAAATTCCTATCTCAAAAAATTAGCATATTTCATCCGACCAATAAAAGAAAAGTGTTTTTAAAACAAAAAAAGTCAACCTTCAAATATTATGTTCAGTTATGCACTCAATACTTGGTCGGGAATCCTTTGCAGAAATGACTGCTTCAATGCGGCGTGGCATGGAGGCAATCAGCCTGTGGCACTGCTGAGTGTTATGGAGGCCCAGGATGCTTCGATAGCGGCCTTAAGCTCATCCAGAGTGTTGGGTCTTCCGTCTCTCAACTTTCTCTTCACAATATCCCACAGATTCTCTATGGGGTTCAGGTCAGGAGAGTTGGCAGGCCAATTGAGCACAGTAATACCATGGTCAGTAAACCATGTTACCAGTGGTTTTGGCACTGTGAGCAGGTGCCAGGTCGTGCTGAAAACGAAATCTTCATCTCCATAAAGCTTTTCAGCAGATGGAAGCATGAAGTGCTCCAAAATCTCCTGATAGCTAGCTGCATTGACCCTGCCTTGATAAAACACAGTGGACCAACACCACAGCTGACATGGCACCCCAGACCATCACTGACTGTGGGTACTTGACACTGGACTTCAGCATTTGGCATTTCCTTCTCCCCAGTCTTCCTCCAGACTCTGGCACCTTGATTTCCGAATGACATGCAAAATTGCTTTCATCCGAAAAAAGTACTTTGGACCACTGAGCAACAGTCCAGTGGTGCTTCTCTGTAGCCCAGGTCAGGCGCTTCTGCCCGCTGTTTCTGGTTCAAAAGCACACGCCTGTGCACTGGTGGCTCTGGGTGTTTCTACTCCAGACTCAGTCCACTGCTTCCGCAGGTCCCCCAAGGTCTGGAATCGGTCCTTCTCCACAATCTCCTCAGGGTCCGGTCACCTCTTCTCGTTGTGCAGCGTTTTTTGCCACACTTTTTCCTTCCCACAGACTTACCCACTGAGGTGCCTTGATACAGCACTCTGGGAACAGCCTATTCGTTCAGAAATTTCTTTCTGTGTCTTACCCTCTCGCTGAGGGTGTCAATGATGGCCTTCTGGACAGCAGTCAGGTCGGACAGTCTTACCCTGATTGCGGTTTGAGTAATGAACCAGGCTGGAGTTTTAAAAGCCTCAGGAATCTTTTGCAGGTGTTTAGAGTTAATTAGTTGATTCAGATGATTAGGTTAATAGCTCGTTTAGAGAACCTTATCATGAAATATTTATTTTTGAGATAGGAATTTTGGGTTTTCATGAGCTGTATGCCAAAATCATCAGTATTAAAACAATAAAAGACCTGAAATATTTCAGTTGGTGTGCAATGAATCTAAAATATATGAAAGTTTAATTTTTATCATTACATTATGGAAAATAATAGACATTTTCAAAATACACTAATTAATTTACTGATCAGCATAAGTACTACAACAAAACATTTTTTACAACAACAACAACAACAACAACATCTGTTGTCTTTGAAATATGGTTAAAATACACTGCTGAATGTACTGACAAGCATTTATGATAAATTAAATATATTAAATACATGACATACAAGTTTCAATAAATTCATTATATGAAGTATATTTACAATTCATTGCATTTACAGCAATTTTAGGTAGGTTAGGTCTTTTTGTTGATAATTTGCAAATGTTTATACCTAATGACTGTCTATTTCAATCAATTTGCAGCATAAAAAAGGAATTACATTTTACATTAAAATACATTTTACCTGTATTATACAAAAAATACTCTAAAAATATAAAAAAATATAGAAAGAACAATGTAAACAAAAACATATTGCATAATGGAGTTAAAATTTGGAGTTGAAGGTAGATCTATTCATCATATTGATTTTAAATGTAATATCAAAATAAGTGTACTTTAAAAAAATTGTTACAACATAATTTAATGTATGTAATATGAAGTAGAAACTTTTATTTTAGCATTGTTACAAATTGTACTTAAAAAAATAAGTAATGTGTTAAGAAACATCAAAGAGACATAAGTACACCATTTATCATCTACAAAGTACAACTTTTTTAAAATGTACTTTAAGATTTTTGGTGCACATTCATTACAGTTAAACATACTTCTTTTTCTCCTAGGGAATGCATGGTGTTGTGTAACAATCTAATAAAAATGTTGGTCTTGTATTGTTTTATATATTTATTTTATATGGAAAATAGTCTGCTTTGCATATTTCCACTTAATTTTTAAACCCTTCTTATTCCTGTTTATTCCACACACCAGCCTTTTCAAAGCATGGTTCCCAGTGGATACATTATCAACCCACGTTTGCCTCGAATTCCAGTAATCCGTTTTGAAAGACTCTGGAAATATATCCTGCTTCACGTTTCGCAAGGGAAAGCAGGTTGCACTCAGGATGAAAGTGGAGTGCCTCAAATCTTAACTTGGAATGCTCGAGGGATAGTATATGCAGTGAGCAGTTTTCATAAGTTTGTTCCTGGAAGCGCAGAACTATATCTTTGGATCCTCATCTCAATATATCAAATCTATCTGAGCAGTGTTTGTGCTGTCAAATATATACTATATACATATACACCAATACAGGACTAGTTCAGGCACAAGTTTCTTCCCACGGGCAATCTACACTCATGCACACAGTTAAATGTTCCCCATGCAGTAAAAGGATATGAGGATCCAGAGTGATTTTCTGAGCCCTTATATATATATATAAGGGCTCAGAAATCACTCTGGATCCCTCATATCCAAGTTACACCCAAGTTACCCCATCTTTGAACGTTTGCCATCTGGCCGGCACTTCAAAGCCACAAATACCAGGCCAGTCAGGCACAAGACAGTTTCTTCCCCCAGGCAATCTACCTCATGCACAGTTAAATGTTCCCACTTATGCAATAAAAATGTGCAATATCCTTATGTTTATTTGTTACCCCTCCATCCTAGTACATCCGTGCTTATGTCACTAAAACAAATTCCTTGTATGCGCAACCATACTTGGCAATAAAGCTCTTTCTGATTCTGATTTTGATATATATATATATATATAGATATATATATATATATATATATATATATATATATAAATACATAACACAGAAGTATTGAATGTAGACGGTTGTAAGTGACTGCTGTTTGATTCCCACTTTTCCTCTTGCTCTTCCTCATCTTCAAAATTAAAATCAGTCACAGTTTACATGTTTCCTTTTGCTCTTGCTCTTCTGCAGTGTTAAAATGCAAGTTTTATAAAATCTCATTCTCTTGCTCTCTTTCTTTGCACAGCAAAATACAGTCGGGCAACAAACTGGTGCTGAGCATCACGACTGATGCCTGCCAGGGCAAAGACAACTTTGTGCGCTACCTGGAGCATGTGCAGGCCGTTATTACCATCATGCCAGACGCCGCGGGGACCTCAACGTCAACATGACTTCACCAATGGGGACCAAGTCCATCCTACTGAGCCGCGACCCCGGGATGATGCCGCCAAGGTGGGCTTCGACAAATGGCCCTTCATGACCACCCACACATGGGCGAGGACCCTCGAGGAACCTGCTGCTGGAGGTGGTTTCCAGGGCGAAGCCTACAGAGCGGCGTGCTGAAAGAGTGGACCCTCATGCTGCATGGAACACAAGTGCCCCTTACATAGACCAGTGGTGCGGGACTACCAGTCCAAACTGGCCATGTCCAAAAAAGAAGAGCTTGAGGAGGAATTAGTGAAGCTGTGGAGAGGAAGCTTGAAAAGCCTTTTGAGTAAAAATAACTAGCCATCTGCATGATAATATCCTCTCTGTATTAGCATATTACTTGCCTGTTCTCCTCTCTGCTTTCTCTTTTTTCTTGTGATTATTTGATGAATGTTTGACGTGAGTCTCTCATATGAAAGTGCATTCTCTGAATGATACAGCGGCCGTGAAAACCATTTCAACACTTAAGACACACTTAGAAATGTTTGAACACACTGTGCCAATATCAAAGAAAGTGGCATTTACATTAATGAAAGAGTGCGTTTTACACAGTGTTCCTGTGGCTTAGTGGTAGAGCATTGGGTTAGCAGCACAAAAGGTTGTGGGTTCATTCCCAGGGAATACACAAACAAAATGTATAGCTTGAATGCACTGTAAGTCGCTTTGGATAAAAGCGTCTGCTAAATGCTAAATGTAAATGTAAATTTAAATGTAAGACAGCACAAGCACACTTTACAAGCAAAACTTCCACAAAAAGACCTTTGTGTAACAGACGTGCGTAGCAACGGAGTTGGAGATCCAAATGCAGGCTTTATTTGAAAGAGCGCAATCAAAACAGGCAGGGTCAACACCAGCAAACACAATGTCCAAGGGCAAGGCAACAAGAGTATCTCGATACAGGCGAGGGTTAGGGCGGCAGCAATCATCAGAAAACAGCACAAAGTCAAAAACACAGGCTAGGCAAGTCAAAGACAAGGATCCAGGAACACTTAGAATTGTAGCTAACACAACAATACTTTGTAAGCTGTGTGTCAATGAGAGCATCTCTTATAGTTCTACTGACAGGAAACAGGTGGGTGAGTGATCAGGTGATGGTGAAAAGGTGATGGAGACCTTGTGATGGAGGAACAGCAGGGACCGGATACTGACACTTTGTCAGGTTTCAAATAATATACTGAGTTCATATATCTACAATAAATCATATGGACTGCAGCTGGTTTAAAAGTCATTACAACAGTACCTCAGAAAGTAATTCTGAGAAAACATCTAGCATCATTTGTATATATTTTGTTTTTAAATGCAGTGACATTCAGACTATAAAGTGTGACTTGAGTGTCCAAATGTGTATTTTGGCACCGCTGTATGTCCCATTGAGAAAGTAGTACATCTTACTCTCAATGTCCTTTTTACCCTTTACAGAAATGTATATAACCAAATATATCTATAACGTATTATGTTCTTGCCCAGGCTGTCCCCACCTCTGCTGTACAGTTTGTCACTGTAAATCATTTTGTGTGATTCTCCTTTAAAGTTTAGTATCTTGCAAACAGAGCGGTGATATTTCTTTATGTTTTTTTTTTTTTTTTAATGAAGAGATTAAATGTGCGTGATTCAACTACTTATGGCCAAACAAGAATATTTCATAGCATTGTCTATATATAATAAATCTATTTAGCTGTTTGCTAAAGCACCTGACTGGATTAAGACAGTTAATTTACCCCAGTGGTTGGTTGATGATCGGGTACAGTGGTTTAGAATTAAAGCTCTAACTTGGCGAACTAATGCAGCATATGATAGATTGATTTCACGTCGTTAACCAGAAAGCCTCTAGCAACTACGCAAGTTTTACAGCGGTTGAATGCAGTTTTGGTTGCCCAGTCGTAGCAATCTTGCCTGTGTCAATATTTGTTGTTTCAAGAGTGTTTATAGGATTTTGTACAGCTTGGCGTTGAACCTGGATTATCTTAATTTGCATTTGTTTTTTTTTTAAATGCGTTATAAACAAATACATCCTCAAAAAAGTGCATTATGATCCAAGTCAAAATCCTCTACTTAATTCCTAACTGATGACCGTTTCGAGTATTTTTTGCTTAGCTTTTGGACATATGCCATAGTCAGATTATGACAAAGACACGTTGAAAATCTGTATCACAGCCAAGGTCAGTTTCATGAAAATATATAGCTTTTCTTTTTGCCTAACTGGCTCATGCAGAAAAGTGAAAGAGATTTTTTTTGCTTAATGCGTTTGAACTAAACGAGCACACCACAAGGCAGTCTGCTTTTAATAGTTTACTATCAGTGATAATTTGAGCGTTCTCAATTTAACATATTTAATATGTTTTAAATGCTACATTAGTATTTTTTACTGACCTCTTAGTCATCCTTTATAATCAAATCAATACAATAGTGATCGTCTGGCCCACTGTATATTGCCATCTATAATGGCCGTTTGTTCTGGCCATCGCTCCGGCCTACAAAGCTTATAAATTGGCACTGCGAAACTATACCTTTATCACAGACTAAATCCAGGGGGGGGGTTTGCGAGGGGCTTACCCAGAGGAAGTATGGGAATATAGCTTGAGTCGTAGCCAGTCTCAACCCCGGCGGCAGCAACCATTTTAGAATAAAGAACATCTTAGAACTCTCATCTCTTGATGAGAGATGAACATCATTTATTAAGCATTTCTCTTTAGAGCCTTGCTCCAATCAGGGAGTCACCACAGCAGAATAATCTGCCACAACTGTGGTGGCACATTTGCGAGTGGATGTCTGTCCTGGTACATCCCAGCACTGAGAATGCTAACTCATGCAATCCCAGTGCTAGGACACCTCACTCACACCTACATATAGTTGCATGTCTTTGGACTGTGGGGTAAACCAGAAAACCTGGAGGAAACCCATGCAGACGTCGAGGGGGGAACACACAAAGAAACACACAGAGCAGCCTCCTGGCTGAGACTCAAACCAGGGGGCCTTCTTGCTGTGAGGCAACAGTGCTACCCACAGAGCCACAATGCTACACAAAGAGCAATTTAAACATAAGTGTCCCTCAGGGAAAAAAAAAAAAAAAAAAAAAAAACTTTTATTTGTTTTGATGAAAAACTTTAAGCATTAATTTTCACTTGTGTCTAAAACAAGCACTGATTGTAATAAGAGTGATAGATAATGTAATATGACAACACACAGACAACACAAATTGAGATTTTGTTTTTGGTTTGATATTTATTTGTGGTGCAGTTAATACACTCCAAGACTGTGGTGGGCAATGCTGGTGTCTTAAATTGAACAAAATAGTAGCAAATAAAACTCTAAACATTTGCTTTGGTTTTACCTGAGGGTAAGGGGCGAGATAGGGTGATATTGGACATGTAAATTGGGGTAGCTGTATGGCTCTATTCCACAACCTAGGGAACTGCCTATCTAGGCAGCATTTTAAGTCATCATAGGTGTACTTCCGATGATAAGGCTGTTCCAAAAGCTAGGCAGATTTCTGTTCACTGCCTCCTACGTACCGGGATGTGGAAAAATTCTAAGGCAGCACTGCAAGTATCTTTTGCAGAGAAGGCAATCCCAGAGTAAAATATCCATCCAAGATGGCAGATGAAGCAAAAGAAAATGCAGAATATATCATATAAAACTGAAAATGTACCATTTGTATGCCCTGTTTTTATTATTATAATTTTGAGCATACTTTGTTAGCTTAGCAACAAGGTAACACCAAACTCTTTTGAAATCATTTGTTGTGCAGATTCCCCTGTGCACTTTGTAAGTAGCTCTAGGTAGAATGTTCCAAATCAATCACTCAAGAAGTTCAGTTTCAGTACGCATGGTGCCCTAGAAGGCTCACTAGGTTTTGAAATAGAGCCTGTTAATCCAATTGAAACTGGCAATTAATGTTTTCTCTGTCAAGGTTCTTAGTTACCAAATGTACTTTTGTGTGGGGGGGGGGGGAATATGGGGCATTTCATTTTTGGCTTCCCAAGTTTTCAGACAGTAAAGGCCAAAGACAATGGTGCAATGCTGCAGGAAGTTAACAGCGCAGCACTAGGAATCTTGTCAGCAGCAGGCAGGAGGTAAAACTGGAGCAGGTCCGAGGCAGGAATGGATAGAACATGTGGAATGTTTGAGTGGTTTCAAGAAGATCTATCGGTGTGTTTCTTTCTGCTGGTCCTCTCGATCATGGTCTCCACCACCGTGGTTGTCTCTTCATAGCCCTTAACTCTTTTGTCAGGTGTGAGCTTCTCCACTGACTCCACTACTTCAACCTTCTCATAAGTCATGGAGTCGGGGGGGATGGAACTGGGCGATGGCATGGGTGGAGGGCCTCCAAAGCTGCTGGGATCATCCGAGGTCTTGCTTTTGCCGCCACGTTGGGGTGAGGGCTGCCTGGGCCTGGAGGAGGTCTGGGGCCTTTGTCATCATGAGGGTCTGGTGGTGGACTGGGGCTCGGTTCTGGTTCTTTCACCTTTGGATGAGGCCATCCATTTTTGGCCTTTTCCCTCTCCCCATTTCCACCCTCCTTCCTATATCCATCATCTTTTCCTGTTTCTGGTTCTGAAGTGTAGAAGGGGTTATGGGTGTTGGTCCAGATATGGGGCTTGGGACGGTGAGGGTGTACCTCTCCAGTATGGATCATAAGGCATTATGCCATCTTGGATTGTGACATAGACGTGACTGGCAGAAGGGGTAGTCGAAAAGAAGCAGGGGTCAATGTAGCTAGAGTCACCTGTCACTAGTACATACGTCCTTGGTGAAGAAGTCAGCGATTGGTTCTGGTCTCCTTACCCGCCTCATGCGGTCACGTATAATGTTACAGAGCGTGTCAAAGACTTTGCTGATCTGGGCGCCATCAGGCACATCCTCACGAGGAACATGCTCTTGACTTCCCACCCCCTGCTCCTCCATCAACTGTTCTTTCACTTCCTCTTCAAATGCTTCGCTGGCTTCTCCTCAAGTCCACTTGCTCCTTTGGATGTGATCTCTTTCTTTTTAGACACTTTCTTACCAAGTACTTCTGACGAGGTTTTACACTGGTGATATCTTGGATGACTTGGGTGATATCTAAAAAGCAGATACAGACATGGCTTTAAAGAATTTGGGTATAATCTTAGGGTCAGGCCTGTTAAGCAGAATGCTGTGAACAATGCAAAAATACTATGGTTGTGTTGTAATTAAAGAAAGTATTTCCGTAAATACATATGCAAGACTTTAAAAATTATGCTCTGGCCAAGCTGAGGCATGAAACATACACTAAAAAAAATTGTAGCTACAATTTTTTGCAGCGCAAAAGTATGCATTGTATTCTCAGCTGCCTAAATGGGCAACTATAGTGGGCATTCATGTAAACTTCGACAGCCAGTTTTTGGCACAGATATTTGTAGATAATTCCATAGGTTTATTTAACACCGCAGCACAGAGTGCACACAAGTATGCTCAATAGGACTATGTGCTTGCAATGCATTGGTGAGATGTCACTTCCTCGAGCTGGCTTTTGTTAGTTAAAGGGGTGGTTTCAGCCTCAGACGTCCCCCCATTGACCGCCCACTCTGCTATCATTGAAGGTTGGGCCCTGTCCCAAATGGCACACTTTATGTGAACTTGCAGTCTTGTAAACTTACAATGGCCACCATGAATACATGTCCATTAAGTTCACAAGACCATAGGGTGTTCCATTCATCATTTTAGGTTACAGAAGTTGGCTTGTGAGTGCCCCCTTTGCAGCTGCTATGCGCCTTTGATGTGGACCCCAGACTTCTACACAACAGTCAAAGTAACACTACATCATGACAGTGCGGACTCATAGGCAGACCAAAGGGTTTAGAGTACCATTTGGGACAGGGCCTTAGATGTAAACTCCACACTAAACTGGAAATTCTTTTGCAAGGCAAAACTCTAGATCACTCTAGATCAGACTTCTACATGTGTTTCCAGGAACCTACTGTACCTAACGGTTTCACCAGGAAATAAATCTGTGTTTACACGTTCCAGGACTGCAGCAATGAGAGCTTCAGAGGAGCAGCTACTAAATGCCGTATTTAAAAAAAAGTTTGTGAAGTTCACAGCTTAAACTCTTTAAAAGACATTTAAATGTTTTAAGTTACTTAAATTAAAATTTAAAATAGATGTGTTTACATTTACTGTACCCACAGTATACAGGAAAAGTATCATTTTCCAAGCTTGACCGACCCTTTGGATTCACAAGTGATTTCATTTTACTAGTCCTCTCACATCTATAATGGAAGATCAGGTGAAGTACCTCACTGAGAAGGGACTATCTGCACCATATGCAGGCAAACAAGTACTGATAGTCTATACAGTATAGTATAACGGCGTTTTAGTGGCACATTAAAAAAAATAAAAAGTACAAATTATGAGATTAAAGTTGAACTATTTTGAAAAATAAAGTCAAAATTACTTAATTAAAATTAAGTCATTACAAGATTAAAGTTATAATATTTTGAGAGTATAGCCTGTATTGCCAATACAAAATGGTCCGGATTGGGAGTACTGAGAAATTGTAGCCTGGCAATTTATTTGAATATATGTGGGATTTCAGAAATCATAACATGTGTCATATACTCGCAGGGGCAGTATGCTTGGAAATAATGTGACTTCTTAAGTCTTAAGTCGCGGGTACAGTTGTACAATAGCCAAAAATACATTGTATGGGTCAATAATAGATATTTTTTTTAATGCCAAAAATTAGGTTATTAAGTAAAGATCATGTTGCATTAAGATATTGTCTAAATTTCCTACCATAAATATATTAAAAAGTAATTTTTGATTAGTAATATGCATTGCTAAGGACTTCATTTGGATTACTTTAAAGGCGATTTTCTCAATATTTAGATTTTTTTGCACCCTCAGATTCCAGATATTCAGATAGTTGTATCTCGACCAAATATTTTCCTATACAAACAAACAAAGCTTATTTATTCAACTTTCAGATGATGTGTAAATGTCAATTTTAAAAATTTTGTGGTTCAGGGTCACATATATCACGTCTTTGAATGCATTCATTATGTTGCAGTGCGCCAGCCCCAACAATTTATAGTTTCACGTGATGTCACACCCTTACAGGAATGCCCACATGGAGGGGAAAACAAGGCTTTACTCCACTGACCGCCAGTTATTTTTATGAGGTTGTATTTAGTAGTAATGTAGTAAGATCAAAAGGCCAAATCAGCATAAACCTTATTGATGATCATTTAGAATGTTCCACTGTTTTTTAAATTGAAATTATGTTTTATATGTATTGCTAATGGCCAAACCCTGTATTTTGTTATATAGATTTGTTTTATTCTTTTGAGAGGTGATCTCAATATTTTTGGATTATAACAGATAGAAAATTGATGGGCTTGTGCAGTTCTATGGATGTTTTGCCATATATTTAGATTCATTGCACACCAACTGAAATATTTCAGGTCTTTTATTGTTTTAATACTGATGATTTTGGCATACAGCTCATGAAAACCCAAAATTCTATCTCAAAAATTAGCATATCATGAAAAGGTTCTCTTAAAACTCCCAGCCTGGTTCATTACTCAAAACCGCAATCATGGGTAAGACTGTCGACCTGACTGCTGTCCAGAAGGCCATCATTGACACCCCAAGCTTAGAGGGTAAGACACAGAAAGAAATTTCTGAACGAATAGGCTGTTCCCAGAGTGCTGTATCAAGGCACCTCAGTGGGAAGTCTGTGGGAAGGAAAAAGTGTGGCAAAAAAACGCTGCACAACGAGAAGAGGTGACCGGACCCTGAGGAAGATTGTATTACTCTAGACTCAGCAGTGGACTGAGTCTAGAGCGGAAGCAGTGGACTGAGTCTGGAGTAGAAACATCCAGAGCCACCGTGCACAGGCGCAGCTTTTGAACCAGAAACAGCGGCAGAAGCGCCTGACCTGGGCTACAGAGAAGCAGCATTGGACTGTTGCTCAGTGGTCCAAAGTACTTTTTTCGGATGAAAGCAAATTTTGCATGTCATTCGAAATCAAGGTGCCAGAGTCTGGAGGAAGACTGGGGAGAAGGAAATGCCAAAATGCCTGAAGTCCAGTGTCAAGTACCCACAGTCAGTGATGGTCTGGGGTGCCATGTCAGCTGCTGGTGTTGGTCCACTGTGTTTTATCAAGGGCAGGGTCAATGCAGCTAGCTATCAGGAGATTTTGAGCACTTCATGCTTCCATCTGCTGAAAAGCTTTATGGAGATGAAGATTTCTGTTTTTCAGCACGACCTGGCACCTGCTCACAGTGCCAAAACCACTGGTAAATGGTTTACTGACCATGGTATTACTGTGCTCAATTGGCCTGCCAACTCTCCTGACCTGAACCCCATAGAGAATCTGTGGGATATTGTGAAGAGAAAGTTGAGAGACGCAAGACCCAACACTCTGGATGAGCTTAAGTCTGTTATCGAAGCATCCTGGGCCTCCATAACACCTCAGCAGTGCCACAGGCTGATTGCCTCCATGCCACGCCGCATTGAAGCAGTCATTTCTGCAAAAAGGATTCCCCACCAAGTATTGAGTGCATAACTGAACATAATTATTTGAAGGTTGACTTTTTTTTGTATTAAAAACACTTTTCTGTTTATTGGTCGGATGAAATATGCTAATTTTTTTGAGATAGGAATTTTGGGTTTTCATGAGCTGTATGCCAAAAATCATCAGTATTAAAACAATAAAAGACCTGAAATATTTCCAGCATTTTGACTTTATTCTCAAAATATTTAGACTTTGTTCTCGTAATTTCAATTTAATTCTCAGAATATTTCTAATTTATTCTTGTAATTTTGACTAATTTCTGAAATTATTACAACTGTAATTGCATAATCTTAGATTTTTTCTACATGGCACTAAAACATTGCCATAATAACGCCATCATACCACCGTAATATATAGCATGTAAGTCTATAATTTTTTATTATTTTTAGCCTGCCTCATTTCAACAGACGAGGTCTGGCTACATTAGTCCTTTACAGTGAGCTAACAGGATGGAACTGATATTGATGACATAGGGCAAATCTATAATGCAACACCAATATTTACACACCGTCTTTTGTTTTAAAAATTTCATTAGAGAAAGGAAACATTTAGAAACATATAATGGAATATTTCTTAATGAACTGGCTTTTTTTTTCTTAGAATGTTAAAATAGCTCTGGGACATCGCAACATCCACTAACACCAAACAGAGAAATTATTTCAGCTTTATTTACATTCTTATGTTTACTTACTTATTTTTTTTTTTTTTTTTTTAGGAGGGTGTGATGTTACAGTCTTTTTTGTTATTTTATTTTTTACTTTATATATTTAAGCCAACATAAAAAAGACAAATGTACTGACAAAGTGTAACCTAATCAACAGTACCATGACCGCAGACATAAAGGTTTGTCATTGTTAACAGGGCCGATGCATGGATCTTAAATGCAATTTTATTATGTTTCTACATTCAAGTAGCTGAGAGGGTCTAAGGAGACAGAGGGTGTAAATCTTCATTCCAAGCCAGCAGGTGCTCAGCTGCTGATTTGTTGCCTGTTAAGACTATCACAAAGATGCAGTCATGTTACCATATAACAGCCCACCCCCTAGTGCCCAGGACGCTCACACCTTTTCCCTGTTCCTGGTCACTGCTAGGGACTCATGGCTTGTATTTATAATTGGTTGTGGAACAGAGTAATGGGTTTGTCCCAATTATTGCTGAGTTCAATCTGTGATAGTGAAAGGGAGAAGCAAATAAGCAGGCATATTAAAGACCCGAGTAAGATGTCACAGAGGGAAAGAATCCGCAATATTATAATATACAAAGCTGTTTAACATGAGTGTGTTAAGAATGATGTGGAAAATATTTCGGCACTATCTGTAAATGATTTAAAACACAGTTCGAGAAGAAGAAAAATGTCCAAGAATCGAAAAAATTAAGCTGGGTTTATTGGGTTAAGATGATAATGTAGTCATTACTGCCAATGTGTGCAGCTCGGAGTCCTAAACCAAATAAAAATCTGCCTGCATTTGCACAAAAAAAAAAAAAAAAAAGAAAAACAGATAACAGATGAGGAGGAGAAGACTACACCACTCGTGCCACTGTCTAATGCGCTGTTAGTCCTTCATTCGCGATGATTCCCTCTTTAAGGCTGGGGCGTGACAAGCTGCTCGTATGGTCACAGAGAGTGTCTGGTACAATGCGAAGATGTCGACACTTATCAGTTTGTCACTTTGCTCCCAGTAGCCATCTCAGCCTCATCCATCCCGGTTTCTCCTGGAGGGTCTCGATTTTGTCATGGTAGACTGGCTGGAATACTCCCTCGTAGCTTCCTCAAATGGTGTGGTTTTGATGGTATTAGTCTCAAACCAGAGGTATAGTGAAACCCGATACCTTACATTAGAGAGTTTATCCATAAAAGCATCATAAAGATGTGTTGTGTGATGTTGCGTTTGTGAAGGAAGTCCCTCTTCTGCTCACCAAATGCATTTATGTAATCAGAAAACACAGTTAAAAGCCAGTGAAATCTTATGACAGTTTTCAGACAGGCGTGTTTTCCTAGTGTAATATTGTACAACTGTGTCATTGTGTTTCCCGTAATTTATCAGCAGCATTGACTACAGTCGTCAGTATCATGTGATTCCTACTTAAGGCTTTGTTGCTCGCAAGAAATCATTTCTGATGAATTATCAATGTGGAAAAACAGTTTGTGCTGCTCTCAAAAATGTGTCGTTGGGAAACTGGTGTGATACATTTTTTTTTTTTCGTCAGGATTCTTTGATTGATAGGAATGTTTAAAAGAACAGCATTTTATTTGTTAATCGAAATCTTTTGAACATATACATGATTTTGACTGTCCCTCTTTGCGATACATATTATAATGCATCCCTTGCTCGAATAAATCAGGTTATTAATTTCTCAGCGAAAAAACAAAACGTACTGAACTTACAAAACATTTAAACTCTATTATGTAGATTTTAACAATATAAACAATATATATTTTGCTAATCGTGGAACATAAAATTGAAACTGCCCTTTTTCAGCATGTTAACAGAGAGTAATGTATTTAGGGTTTATTAACTATACGAGTATGACTATGGTACTAAATGTGCATATTACTTTTGGCCTATTGCACATTAGTAGTAAAGTATTTAGCGTAATTCTTACAGTGTACATTGTAAACCAGTGGTTCTGCTACTTATGGTGGGCTTGATCCAATAAACCCTCATCAATTGCAATTGTAGTAAGAAAGTTGATAACCAGGGTTAGCCAATTCGACTGTCCATCATTAATATTGGTCCCTGTATTGGCATGATCACTTTCACAGGCTAGTGAACACACTTTGTTAGGTTTCACGTCATGCGCTCAGAACATTTCCTGAAACTCGTGGTATGGGGTTATGTGATCCTAGCGTCTTGAGCTGATAGAGATCACCCACCTCTGTGTTCAGGAGTAGCCGCTGTTTCGTCGGTCTTCTTCTGTCGCCTGGAGCTTTGGCAGATTGGCGCTCATTGTACCTCCTATCCTCCAGCTGAACGCGCAGACGCTGGAACGCGCCTCTGGAGCCATCAGCCTCGTCCTGTATCCGGTCCCAGACGAGCCGGTGAAACTTGTCTGAGCCGAATTATGTTCAAGATATGGTGCTTGTTATTCTCCCTCACTACGAAGGTCGAACGTGTTTTCATGCTCTTCTGTCAACGAATCACTTCCGCTACACCTTCAAAGCCAGACACTGACTTTTCTCACAAAGGCTGTGCGACCGCGGCTGAAGGTCAGCACATGCCCGAGATTCTTTATTAAGAAGCAATACGTCGCAAAAGCAAGACTTGGACTCCGTTATCTGTGTATTGTTTTTAAAAATAAAAGGCAAAACAAAAACGTTCTTAAAAAACTGACAAAAACAACAACAAAACAAACAAAAAAAACAACATATCCGATTGTATTAAAATATATTCAGTTGTGTTAAAGGTATGAAATATTTTTCTTTTTCTTTTTTTTTTTTTTTGTTATTGACGACTGCGTATTGCTAAAAATAGCTTGTGTGTTTATTCAATAAATGGTTCGGTTGTTTTGTGCACAACTAAATAATTTAAAGTGTGTAATACTGACGTTCATCACCAAAATGAACAACTATAACTTTCCGCTTGTATCTGGCTGCTACATAGAATAAATACAAGTATAGGCTAAATCACAAGTAGCCTAATAACACGCGATTCCAGAGTTCATTCTGTCTAAAGCTGCACAGGTTTATGTTGCTGTATGTTTAGTTGACATAAAAGCAAAGAACATGTTCTTTGACAAGAAAGATTGACAATTGATAGATTTGTGTGTTCCACCCATCACACCAAATTACCATAGACCATAAAGAATTGAAACAAGACATTCACCGACAAGAGACTGAATGAGCCAGAAATTTTTGCTATTACTAAGTGTGTCACCGTAATGTTAGAACAAACGACCGACAGCATGAAAGTGCCTTTTAACTGGCAAGACACAAGCGTTAGCCCTATAAAGGTAACCAATAAAAGTTAGGTTATTTTTGGTTTTAATTTGTTCTAACTGTAAGGGAATATGTGGCAAAATTAAGCACCATGGGCTGCAATGATAAGCACATCCAGAAATTATATAATTGGAATCACTTTCAGAAACATCAAACAACAAAAAAACCAAAAATAAAAAGAAGAAAAAACAAAGAAACATTTACAGCCAACCAGAATATTTCCTGTTGTAAAGAGATTAAACATTTAAAGTGGCAGACAACAAAACTGTATAATGATTTATAATCGTTGCTATGGGAAACCATAGCAGACAGCAGTCATACACTAAAAACCACGTCAAACACCTTCGCAACCAATACAGGGCCATTGGACAAAACAGAATGCTAAACAGAAAAAAAAAAAGCGAAAGCGTGCTTTTAAAAAATCACCATGCATACGTTGTATTCTTTATATTAATCCCTAAATAACCGTATAATTGCTTGTTACTAGCAGCCTTCTGATGTCGCATTCTGTACTTTGTTGCTAATAAAACCCAAGGAAGCCAAAGCATACATGAACGCCAAACGATGCTTTCCTCTAAGGTCCGCGCAGTACCAACGTTGAAACATGCGCTTCATACACGTGGTGTCCTGTGAGCGGAAGAGGTTGAGAAGCCCTGCTTTCTCTAGAGGCACAAAGAGCGGCGACTACAGGAAAGATAAGGGTGTCCTATCGCTCATGGAGACCAGAATCACTCAGGGCAACATTCAAGAGCGCCGCGCTAATTTCACTGGCACCGCCAGCCGCACAATTCTTATGGCATGTGAACACCCAGAGAGTCAGCAAGGGCCCGAGGCGCTTTGAGCCACAAGGTCACCCTCACCTCTGAGCCGGGACGCGCTCGCGGCCATGAGGGGCATAGTCTGGTGATTCTGGTGCAGAAGACATGTTATAGATACGTCTGGATGTTCAGCAAGGTTCAATGTTGGAGGGAAACAGAATCAAAAATAAAAAAAAGATTGAAAACACACACTTATGAAAAAAAAAAAAAAAAAAAAAGTCACCATAAGAGACACAGGAATCAAGGGACGGTGGACGTTAACGATCGGGGTAGACTGCTGAAAGTTCCAATTTCATTACAGAGGAGACCTGCACACCAGGCGAATGCTTCCCTTGATTCACTGTAATTGAAGAAAACCCTAACATGTTTGTGCTCATAAAATGTTGTGCCCTAAAAATTTTTGTGCACTAAAAAATGGTTGTGCCTGATCACTCAAAACCCATTGAGGAACGAAGTGTGCGAGATCTTTCATAAAAAAAAAAAAACATAATTACTTCACCTTTTTGAGCCTGTTACTCAGCTTGCAGGTGATTACTATATGAAGTCAAGTTAAACCACACAGCAGAGGACACGGGCACTAATTGTCCTAATTCAGCAAAGTAACCACTAATGTCGAACAAAACAAGAAATCTGAGATTGAGGTGGATAAAAAACAAGATGCTCTTCAGTGTTATACAAAACCGAGAATTCTGGGCACTTGATTATGTGTACGGTTACAAAACTCAAAAAAAGAAAAGATACCAAAACTGTACGGACGGCTCAGGATGGTACCCCTATCATCACTGATGGTTAGTAACTGATTACATGTACTTCTGGGATAACGCAATCAAATTCTAAAGCGTAGTGCTACTGTTCAATTTATATATATTTTTAACATTTTAAAATACTCGCAATCACGACTAAAGTGTTTCTTTTATCGATTATTTTGAAATACATATTATTTAACACAAATAGACACTTCTTCGTCTTTCATATGTTTAATGATCCTTTCCTAAAATATCCTATGCCACTTTTTTACCATTTCAGTAACGTCTTCTTCTAGTCTTTGTGGAACCCCAACATTAAAGATCAGTTCACATAGGTCAGACTGGGCTATAATTTAACAACAGACAATTTGAGAGGCCACACACGCATTTGACCACCGGGATATTAACAAAAATTCAATGTTAAGAAGATGTTTTCTCAACATTTCCAACGTAAAACTGCATCAACTACAGTGTACCACATTTCAATTTTTTTACTTTTTATTCTCAATCCCCTGGGATTAGTTTAACCGATTTGTGTCTATTGGAAGGCTTTTTTTTTCTTCTTCTTCTTTTTTTTCTTTGCAAAAAACACATTAAAATGCACAAATTCAATTATGTTTTTTCTTATTATCCATGTAATTACAGGGATTCCCAAACTGTTTTGTCAGCTGAACCTATATTTACTTGAATTACTCCTCCCTTTTAATGAAAATACGTTGCATGTTCACAAGTTCGTCTGTCATTAGTTAATGTTCCATGGCATGCAAACAAACAAATATTTCATCTTATTTAGCAACACACCCTTTTTTTTTTTTATGATTTATTTTTCTTTTGACATTTTCCTTCAAGAATCCAGTCCTTGGAAAACACTCAAAAATAATGTAATGTTTTAAAATGCTTTAATGTTGTGGGTAACAATGAATGTGAATATATTTTTTTCGCTCTTTGTATTTTTATATTAATATATTATGGGTATCTTATTAAACCAGTGTGATAAATGAGGTTAGGTCAAAAGTAATCAACTTTTTAAATCAAAAAGATATATTTCCTAAAATCTGTAATTTAATAGATTGTGTACTAACTACAATTTTTGTCACGTAATTGGAAATCAGCAATGTGCAAAGTAATCTGCTCAGGCTCTGCCTCGTCATACTGTACTAATACAGTCCGCAGCGGTGGACCCACAACACTACACATTTATGCATGTCTCGTTCATCAAACTCACCCCCGATTTATAAGCGTCACTGTGGCTTCTCGGAAACAGGGTTTGGCCTCACTGCTTTAAGATAGGCAGGACAATAAGGAACAAAGGTGTACCTGTTTGAAATAGTACCCACAACCGCTAGTTTTTTTACCTTTTATTCCTGAGGTTGCACAATTGAAGTTGAAGTATTATGGTAATGGATCTTATTGTGAACGTTCAGATCAGAAGTAGTGGTTTTTGTTGTTAGGGATGTGGACGCACCGATGTACCGGAACATAAAGTTTCATCCAAACACACTTTGCACATTCATTTACTCTTTCGTTCAATAGATGTCAAATTCACATGCTGTACAACCGCAAATGAATTTAACTGCAGCCAGTTGCCTTTAGACACGGGTTGCTATGAAGCTGCGTAAAAAAGCCTCGTTCTCAAGGCGCCTCCCTGAGATTTACGTAACACAAAAAAGAAAAACATGTACTACAAAACTTTGGGGTCCTCGGAAGAGTTCGTTTCTTTCTCAGAGGCTAAACAGTACAATCATTACTATGCAATGGATATATAAACTGAAGCTACTATATAATATATATGATATATAATATATATAAATTATACTATATAATATCTATATATTATATTATATATATAGATTGTACTTTCAACTGAGCATTAAGCACTACCTTGCGATGTTTTCCACCCTCATAAATACCATTAAGTACACCGCAATCACTGCTATAAATGTAAGTTGCCAAACAAAGCAATATTTTGGCTGCTGTGTCATAATGTCCTAAATGTTTTGTGTGTTGGAAGATGTGGTGTGTGGATGTGTTTTTGTGCTTCCGCTGCTGTTCCTCACATCTTCTGAAATAATGGTACCCATGTTGCATTTATAAACTTCTTGGCATCTATAATTCAGATCGCTTGAGCTATGTGAGTGTCCACAGCGTGCTCACAGTTGCTGATTTAAACATATGCAGCATGGACCACACGACAATAGGCCTGTTCACTGTAAGGGCTCAGAAAAACACTACTGTGCTGACCATCACATTTAAAATATGGTCCACCGTTCTGTCCTCTAGTGAACAGATGTAAGCTCCGCCAAAAAAAAAGCACCACCTCTCCAACAAGCAAGCCATAATACGAAAACTTATTTTCTGATAATATATAGCAAAAATAGGTTGAATATGAGTATATTCATTTATCAAAAAAAAAAAAACGGTCCCCACATTAGTAAGGGGGACCACTTCCTCACTATCCAACTATTAACTAGTGCCTTTTTTTTTGTTCCTTCCTCAATAAGTCCATAAATTTGCCCGCTTATTAATAGTTAGTTATTAAGTTTAGGTAAGGGTGTAGAAATTAAGGGATGTAGAATTGTCATGCAGAATAAAGGACTGATTTAATATGCACTTGTGTAAGTAGGCAGCAGAGTAGGGGGGTGAGTGGAGCCTTCTAATTACACAGGCATTCTGTTGTAATATTCATGCTAATAGCACAGTTACGGAGGCAGGAGGGCCAAGGGGTCGGCAAAAAACGTGAAAGAACGAAAAGCGTTTGCCCACAATTTCGTGCTCCTCCTTTCCTGAAATCCCTGAAAAAAAAAAAAATGCTTCAGAAATCTATTTGTATGTTAACCTTCCTGCTGTATTTGGACCAGTTCTAACCCAGCAGAGGTACATTTAAAAAAAAAAACAAAAAAAAAAAAAAAACATTTAAAAAAAAAAACAAAAAAAAAAAAAACACCTGCTTGGGATTGAATCTATGGCAAGAAGAACACAAAACATGCGCTTTGAAAAAGCTCAACAGGGCCATGTTTAAAATACTTTTATGATACTAGCCTTCATATTGTTGCAAGGTGTGATCTTTTGTAGTAAAATGTAATTTGCGGTAGTTTCATTTGGTGATGTCCTATTAAAGTAATAGCATCCACACTACATTTGTGGTATTTTTACATTTAAAAAAACATCAATTAATGAGTGGATTTACCATTGGGTTGGTCGTTCACTTCACTTGCTTGGTGTTTCTGTCTTTTGCTCACCTGGAACAATATTTCTCAGAAGAGCGTTTTAAGAAGTGCATACTAGGATTTTGTTGGTCGGCTCTCTTTAAAAATATTACCTTTTTTGTTTTGCACTCGTCCTTTGTGTGGGCGGTGACGTCATCTTTGCAGTGGACTGCATAGTAGCTTGGATTTGGTACTTCAAGGGTTTTTTCAAATAGAAACCTGTGGCGCGCTTTGCCTGCCACCATATTAAGAGCAAAGGGACTCGTATCCTCATAATCATGTTTATGTGAGAGAATTTTCTCTTGAACAATGAACAGTGCATTTTTCCTTCTTTCTTGGCCTGGGTGCTGTTAGCATCTTCTTTTACCTTTGCACCCTCATTTTGAGCAGACAATACAGAAGTGGGTTTTAAAGCATTTAAAGCACCATACTCTCCAGGGAATGGCATTAGAGACGGGCTGATCTTATAAAACCAGAACCATTCAGTATTGGACAAGCAAAAGCAGATGCTGGCCAGCACATTTGTAAGCTTTTGGTCAAACATGAGTGGTTCTGGCATTTCTGATCATACTAGAAATCCCCAATCCCAAGGGAGTTAACTGTAAATATCTGTGCCAATAAAAACATGTTATTATGCTGGGTAGCTATAAGTTTCACTACAATACAATACGTCCATTACAGTCAGTTGACCCTGAAAGCAAAAAAAAATAAATAAATAATAATCAAAAAAGGGTGTCTACTATAGCAAACTCTTTTGATTTTACTGAAAATGCGATGCTGCTATAACAAAACAAACTGGTACCAAACACATAGATTTAAGCTTTAGCAAAATTTGCAAGTTCTTGCATATGTTTCTGGCCTTAGGCTTCATGCAAAAAAGTTGGTAGCTTACAGTGCAAAAGGCCTCAAAGTAGTGTTGCATTTATAAAGAATGGTAAGTCACCGCTGAGTCGGCTGTCTACTGGTGATTTTTAATCACTGCTGAGGGTTTGAGTTATAGTGTGCTGACCATAAGAGCAGCCCCTGGCCCTGTGGTTATGGTACTTGAAAAGCATCATCTCTTGAGCGTGTTGGATTATTGCTTTATAATTCGCTGAGAAATGGAGTGGTCAAAAAAGGAAACAAGTTTGTTTGTACCTCTTATTTGAGCTGTTCCAACACCAAGCGTGTGCCGCGCTGCTCTTGATATTCACATTCATTTCTGTATCTGTAGGACAACAGAGAGTGTGTTCATTTTCAAGCACTAGTTCAATCATGTGTTGCATTAGGTTTATCATTTTCAGAGGCTCTTCTTTCTATCTGTGACCTGGGGTGCACTACAACATTCAGTCAGCAAATCAAAAAAAAAAAATCCATGCACACTGGTTCTTCATGAAGAAGGTTGTTTGAAACCTGTGTTTAGGGAGGAGATTTTTCTAGTGATCCCACCTGTTGAAAATTCACTGTCATTAGTGGGTCCTAAACTCTTAGTACAATTAACTATACCCTATAATCAGACAAAATGTAGGCTGTTAGGAATTTGTAAATCCCAAACCCTCAATCCAACCATGATCCTAATATTTGGATGATGGGAATTTTTTTTTTTCTAGGACTAAACAATGGGTGATGGCCCATAACTATGACATTTCACCATCGGAGAAAAAATAAATAGGTAGTTGTGACTTTTTATCTCCATAATTAGACTTTAATCACAATCTGAGAAAAAACAACACAACAAAAAAAAAATCAAAAAAAAAAAAACTGTGATAATGTTAACTACCGAATTATAACTAAATTGTGAGTTTAAAAAATCTTGTGTTCATTTGATTGTTATTTTATCAAGCAAGAGACCGAAACTGTGAGAAAATTCTGACATAAAAACAAATTCTTATTGGGAGGACAAAAAAAAAAAAAAAAATGTCGCCCCATGAATGACAAATTATGTTATAAAATGTAACTTGCTACGTAAAGCCCGACATGTAGGGTTTCTGGTTCCTTTTGCTGAATATTACACATACCTTTTACAAGTGCTCTGGCTGACTGACTTTACATTACTGCAGTTTAATTGGTCCAATGTTGACAAGTTTCTTTCCCTCAATGCCTGTAGGACGACATCTTTCTACTATTGTGTCACGGAGCGCACACTTGCGAGAAGAACTAATTACAGGATTCACCAAAGTTTACCAGGTAGTGGCATCAAATCTTAGAAATTCACAGTTTTATTAGTAAACCGCAGGCTGTAATTTTTGCAGCAGCGTTACTTAAACAGCTTTTTTCTGTTGTCTGTTTAATGGTATAATCTATTTCAGGTAAACCGGCCCCTATACCAACCTGTCCTCCAACCAATACGCCCGTATAGGTCGTTTGCCAAAATCCCTGAAATATGACCCATCATAGCATATACTACAATTGTGCCCCTTTCACTAGTTCACGCTTACATATTATTAGCTGAGGTATGGAATGCATATTTGGCGTGCTGTCCGGGAAGGACTCCCGAGCTCGGGAATGGCCCAAACCTAGAGTACCCCCCATTCCCCGGTTAGTTGTAAATGTGAACTTGAAGTGAGGAGTTGGCGCAGTGGCGGAGGGGATGCTGATAAACCGTTAATGGGATAGAGGTAAGTCAGTGGTATTCCATACTGTGGTATTGATTACTTGATTGTGGTCCACTGGGTTTGGAGTAAAAAAGTAAATGATTGTAAACCACACTAACCTACTTAATAAAACACCACTACAACAACAGGACGTTTTCATATTAATGTTTTGTACTCTTTTATTTGCATTATAATTTGCGTTTCGTGTAGCTCAGTTGGTAGAGTATTGCGTTATACGATGATATGTAATCATGTGACCATGGGTTCGATCCCACAGAATGCACGTGCTCATAATAAGTATATGCACTATCAATCATGATTTTGCAATGATTTCTGTGAGGGTTAGGTTTAGGGGACGGGTTAGGGGTGGTCATTCAAACGAATTAGCCACCTAGTAAAATATGTACAAATTACCGTGAGATCGGTGTAAAAAGTCCACACATTACATTTAAATAAACGCGCATTTTGATTGGTAATGACAGTTATACGTCATTTCATGACGACAGACGCAACATGTCATTATTTTTACACCCGCTAGGCGATTAACTTAAAAACGTAAATATAGGTCGTAATAAGGTGCTTGCACAAATGACCTATATGGTTGTTTTTTGTTGGAGGACAGGCTCCCCTATACAGTAATTAAAACCTCTTTACATGTACATGTCATCAGACAGTCCCTTTCATGCTTGAATATTGTCTGATGTAATTAAATGTTCTTGTGTTTAATCTATTAGTAAGTCGTTAGCAATCAACCACAGCCTATACTTCTGTTAAGGCCATTTTCTAACCTCCTGTTGTACTCATCCAGCATGCGTTCGGCGTCTTTGAGCTCCCTCTCCAGCTTAGCTCGGTTCCGACAGCAGTTCCCTGATGCGCTGTCTGTTGACGCTGATCTGCTCGCTGAAGGCCTCCTCCAGCCCTGGCGCCTCCTCCACATGCGCTGAAGAGTCTCCAGCTGTTTGCGGAACACAGCGTTGCGCTGCTCCAGCACGCCGCGCGCCCGGTTGATGTAACGCGCAAAGCGGGAACTGTTCACCTGTTCAGCTCCTGTAGGCTTTCCCAGCCCTGGACGGTTGCTGTCGAGGGCCTGCTGGCCGGAGTCGATTCCGTCTCTGGGCTGCTGGGCTCCTCGAAGACATCAGTGTGTTCGTACTTATGCTTTCGCCCCACTCCCCGGTGTACCTCATGCCGGTAGCTGGTCTTGAACATACTGCGTGTGTGATGGTTTCCACCTCCGCAATCTTTGGCTTAGTGCTTTAGTGGCCCTCAGCACCTTTAATGTGTGAAAACTGGGGTGCTCACCCTCTGCTGTCTCATGCTAGACTAAACTCTGCCCATTTGGGCAATGGGGACAAATAGCTAAAAAACTTTTCATCCTGGTGTTTCACATGATATCTTCTATGGATTCTTCCAGTAGAGTCCCGTGCACAAGGCCACCATTGTTGAGGGCTTTGTTGTGTTGAATGATCTTTTGAGATCTGCTTTTGTTTCCAGATCAGCAGCTCTGTCTGTGATCACAATGATGCGCTTCCACGGCTTTCTGTTCGACAATGAAAAATTGCAGGGCTTGCTGTTTCAGAGCACTTCTCGACTGCAGGAGTCTGGAAAAGGCATACGCACTGCCAATACTACTGTTAAGTGCATGTAAATACATCAACTGATGCACCTATACTGATAAACCTCTTTATGTGGCTATACATGGAATATCACACTTTGTGCATGGGAATAGGATTATAATTCTTATTAAAAAACGATTTTCTTTCAAGAAATCTGTATGGTCACACTTTTACATTAGGTGGCCTTAACTACTATGTACTAACATTAAAAGGTTGGGGATACAAAGCTGTTTCATGCATTCATAGTTGTTTTTACCACATTTAAAGAGTTGCATTCTCATGCTTAGCATGGACAAAGTTTTCAAAAAATAATTTGGACATATGACAGAGTATTTCTGTGCCAAAAATCTTACTACTTCGGGGTTTGTACAAGTTTCGGAGAGGGATCGTCTTCATGACGTAGACGAGGGTGGAACTCCTTATATGGGGGCATTTCTTCCAGAAAACCACGCTCGTGCACGCATCGACCAGAGCGAGAGCGAGAGATTCACACCATCAACATGCTTCATCTGGTGGCAGCGCTGCATGGGGACTTGCTGGGGAAGAAATGTCTCCAAAGAAATGTTTTTGGTTGTAAGGGAAATATAACTTTGTTCAGCTTCCTAAAGGACCCAGTGTTATGTAAACAGTGGATATGGTTTGTTTTTTTTCCGGAACAGCAATGGAGTTTTCACAAGTGTTTGTGTTGACGAATGTTTTATAAACAAGTCCCAGTTCGATGCTGGATTTGCACATCGTTTGAAACTGAAAGATGGAGCGGTCCCAGCTATAAAAGGTTGCGGGTCATGATTCAGAACTGTTGTTTACTAATAGTAATTATACTGTATTGTATCAAATTGTTAAGGCCACCTAATATAAAGTGTGACCAACAAGTTTAGTGATTATGTGTTAATAATGATCATAAAACAGCATACTTCAGGTTTTTTTAAAGTTATATAAGTTTTATGAGTTATAAAATATATTCATATGGTGACCAATAGAAAGCGAACATTATGGAAGTTATAATCTCAACGATTGTTAAAGTAATGGGTAAAGGGTTATTCTTAAACGTCCTAGCCCATGGTAAACTCAAGTTCAAACACAGTCTCTGTGGTTCATTGCTTTATTAAATGGCATCAACAGAAAATAAAGACATCTAGCAAAGCAAAGTGTATCAAGATGTTTGCTTGACAACGACTTGTCTGAATGTTTCAAAAAGTTTGAAGGTCAGTTTGAAAACGGAATGCCTTTTATGGGGTTTGAATGCTTGGTAAGTTTGAAGAGAAGATTCAAGCCTGGAGGACATATAGTAAATCTTCTGTACTATTAATACTTTTGCAGAAAATTTAAAAGGGATTTAAAGTTTGAATGGAAGTACAGGGCAGAAGATATTGCATTTGGCTGGAAAATAACCCTACTTTATAATTTGTAAAGTAGAATTTATTTGCAGAACTACATTTATTCATGTAGTTGCTGCCAGTTACTGACTGACATAAACTTGAAAAAACATGTATCTATATTGTTGATACCATCAGAAATGATATGACCTAATTTCAACTATAAACAAAACATTGTAATGATTTAATATCTCTTTTTGATAGAAGCTCAGTTTTTGGTAAGAAAATAAATCCATCCATCCATTCTCCAAAATGCTTGTCGTATGTTGTGTCTATCCCAACATCTCATGTCAAAGGCAGGGAAACACCCTGGATGCATTGTCAGTCCATCACAGATTCATACACACTCACTCCTGCATGCAATTTATTGTCTTACAGGCAATTTAATGCATGCCTGTGGACCTGTGAGAGTAACCGGAGCACCTGAATGAATGGGTGCTCAACAGGAAAACTCCACACAGAAAGGCATCCAGGAATCAATAGTTTCCATTTTTGTGCTTACAAGCTCAATTTATGGTTTATAATATATATTAAAAGGAATTATTATGATATGATAAAAACAATTATATGATCTGAACCAACAAATATGTTATGGACGTTTAGAAACTGCTAGAATTATTTAGGACTTTCTCTATTCATTCCAGTGTATTTATGGTCTATGGTCTTTGGTCTTTATGGAACTAAGGAAAACTGAGGGCATATAAAACACACAGGTAAACGATAAAACTTAACAAGACACGTGGTAGTTTATCAGTAACCACTGAAAACAAACTAGCAAATGGAACCAGAGGAACTAAAAAAACAGGAACAGAAACCAAAGCAGAATGTGATGCACAGGAATAAATTACATTTTACAATATATACACAATGAAAGAGTTCAATATAATTACTGTTTTAGTGTATTTTAATCAAATAAGTGCAGACTTGATAAGAGACTTTCAAAAACACAATTATTCCAACAACACTTTAGAGATAGAATTTAGAGTCCACTTTTGTTAAAAGCGGTTTGGAGCTAATCAGCTGTATGTCTGGCACACCAGGGGCTCTGTGGCTGCTGCTCAGGTGAAGCAGTGCATGGGTGAGTCATCCACAACAGGGCTTTGGGGTCTCTGCCATGCTCTGATTGGAGATGGAGCTCCTCTCTGTCATTATGAATTATTATCACACTGGAGCATCCTAAAGTGGTTGCTCAAAGCATAGGGAGGCAGAGCTGCCCTCTCCTGTTTTATGGGAGGAACAGTATGCTTTCCAAATGAACATGCTCTCTTCTGACATCGTGAGAGACGTGACTGGTTAGAAGCAAAAGGGAGGGCAGTGTACAAAGGTGTCGAGTGAACAGAACTGTGTTTAATGAGTGTTCATTCTCTTCCTTGTGCATACTGTGTTGTGTGAGTGTGTGTGTAGCTATTGAATCCTCACTGGGAGATCAATGGTGTTTTTGTCATTTGGAATTGATATTCCACAATGTGGAATATTCTAGTGTCAGACACTGTTAGCTTTCACAGTTATACACAGAACTTTGCCAAAACATGACAGCTGAACAGACAGCAATTTTCAAAGAGTGATCAAGCACTTTCAGAGCACTTGTAGCATGTCCACAGAGCAACATGAAACGCTTGTGTAAAGGGTTGCATTGAATAGCACATAGAGCTCTATGATGGTCAGGTTTTGGCTTTTATAACACCCTAAATAAATGATACTATTGTGTACGCTTCATGGGCGTAGGTTAAGAAAAATATCTGTACAAAATTTGAGTGTCTTTTTGTACCTGCTATTTAAAACAAACATCCTACCTTAGTGAAGGGCTAAACCTTGTGTTAAGTATTGCAATGCCTGACAGTCTCTCCTGGCTCATTGTGTTTTTAGTCGGAGCAAGCAAGAAAATTTTCTGACAATGCACTGTTCACTGGCACAGTCAAGAATAGCTTTAAAAGGTTGCCAGTGTTTACTAGACTAGCTTTGACTTTTTGAATACTGACAATTGTTGATCAAAACTTGCTTGTCCTGTCAATATAACGTTAAAAAAGTGACAGTTCTACACTCGTCTTCTCTTCCTTAGAAACAAATAAATGACAGGTCCTCTTCGGTGCACATACTAGAGCTGAGGATGTTGTTAAGTGCAATTAATGTGTTCATGTCATTTTCCTGAAATCGCTCATGGATCTCATTTATAGTATCCAGTGCACAGAAATGCAACTCCTTATGATAGTCCTGAGCTGAGGCTGGATTCGATCCATGCACCGTTGCTCTGTTTGTTCTCCTCCATGGATGTTGAGGGCCATGGTAGTTGTTTTTATTCGCACAGCTCGACCGTGAACTCCCAAAGCTGCTGAAAGTGGTGATCAGTTCTCATTGCTAAAAGAGCATATGTAATCAGTAATAAGTAATATAAGTGGCATATGTAATAAGTTGCTGTTTCATTCTCGCCAATTAAAATAAAAAAAAATAACGCATGTTCAATTTTTGTTCTGTGAACCAGCTCTCTCTCAGGACACACGTTGTCTGTGGAGGCTTGGCTAACCACTCCATGGCTGACATTGGCTTCACAGAGGGATTTTTCATCTTCTGAACAACTGACATTTGTCTGCTCAATTACCAGTCCTCCATCATAAATATCATTTTTTTTTTTTTTTTTGGAGAGGCATGTTATCCAGCATAGTTTCCTCTGATTTTCATACCAACAACAATAAACTAATGTGAATAATGCTTATTTTGTTCTGCCGACCCCTATCAACACGGAGATGTACAATACATATTGTTAAACAGTATTTTAACAGTAAAATCTGAAATTCCGTGATGGCAGTATGGGGGTCCAAGCACCCCAAAAGGGAACAGAGATCCCAAACTCAGCAGGATGGTCCACTCAGATGCACAGACACACATCCATCCAACCAGGGACGGACTGGGAGTAAAAAAACGGCTCTGGATTTTCTCCCAAATAGCCCCACCACAAGTACAAGCAGTCAATACTATCTCACAATATAACAGCAATCCTATCACATTTAGAACAAATAACATCACAAAACCCATGGTGACCCTGGTGACAAAAACAATAGAGACCATCACAGAAATTCGAATGATTTCCAATACAAATACCATCCAATACATTACAAACCATCAACCATTAAAACCATTAAATAATGGTTTCCTGGAGTGTGTTTTTGGGACATATTACATTAGAATTTAGTGGTTTTAAACAAAAGCCACCAACAGAAGGCAACCAATTACTAGTAGAGACCCACAGGCACCATTACAGTTTCCATCAAAACCAATAATAATAAAAATTTTAAAAAATTTTAACAAATCAGCGGGGGACTGAAATAAATGTATTATTGTATAAACTAAAATACTTGAAATCTACATAAAAAGACCAGAATGCAAAATGTATAATATGACAATGATAAACATAAACCTAGAATCTAGAAACCTGAAACAGAATTCTTCAATTTGAGTATTCATACAGTATGTCTGTGTGTGTCAAGTCAAGTCAAATTTATTTCTATAGTGCTTTTAACAGTACAGATTGTGTCAAAGCACTTTACAGTATTAAATAGGAAAATAGTGTGTGTCAATAATGCAAAATGACAATAGTAAACACTCAGTTTTACAGTTAAAGACAGTTCATCATTGAATTCAGTGATGTCATCATCCAGCTCAGTTCAGTTTAAAATAGTATCTGTGCAATAATTTGCAATCAAGTCAACGATATCGCTGGATATTAAGTGTCCCCAACTAAGCAAGCCATAGGCGACAGCGGCAAGGAACCAAAACTCCACTGGTGACAGAATGAAGAAAAAACCTTGGGAGAAACCAGGGCTCAGTTGGGGGGCCAGTTCTCCTCTGACCAGACGAAACCAGCAGTTGAATTCCAGGCTGCAGCAAAGTCAGATTGTGCAGAAGAATCATCAGTTTCCTGTGGTTTTGTCCCGGTGGTCGTCTGAGACAAGGTCTTTACAGGGGATCTGTCTCTGGGTCTCATGTAGTTGTCCTGGTCTCCGCTCTCTTTCAGGGCTGTAGAGATCCTTTCTAGGTGCTGATCCACCATCTGGGCTGGATACATACTGGATCCGGATGACTGCAGTGACCCTCTGACTTGGATACAGACTGGATCTGGTGGCTACGGTGACCTCGGAATAAGAGAGAAACAGACTAATATTATCACAGATGCCATTCTTCTAACGATGTAGCAAGTACATTGTGTGTTATGGGAAGTGTTCCCAGTTCCAGTTTACCTAATTAATCTAACGGATTTGAATATTAGAAATGTGTTAGTGTGTTATGTGTAAACCAGGTTAAAGAGATAGGTTTTTAATATAGATTTAAACTGCAAGAGTGTGTCTGCCTCCCGAAAAATGTTAGGTAGGTTATTCCAGAGTTTTTGGCGCTAAACAGGAAAAGGGTCTGCTTAATGCAGTTGACTTTGATATTCTAGGTATTATCAAATTGCCAGAGTTTTGAGAACTCAGCGGAGATGGAGGACTATAATGTAATAAGAGCTCATTCAAATACTGAGGTGCTAAGCCACTCAGGGTTTTATAAGTAATATAAAAGTAAGATTTTACAATCTATACGATGTTTAATAGGGAGCCAGTGTTGACAGAAAGGGGCTAATATGGTCATACTTCCTGGTTCTAGTAAGAACTTTAGCTGCTGCATTTTGGACCAGCTGGAGTTTGTTTATTAGTTTGTTTATTGTGTGTGTGTGTCATGTTAATCAGACTAAATATATTATAGGCTACTTCATTTAGGCTACTCTATTTTCTAACTCAGTATCTCTCAAATATAATCCGCTGTAGAATCGCTGCTGTTTCTTTATGAATGAATGGAATATTCATGTCAGACAATGCGGAGTAAAAAAATAGCAATGAACGTTCAGACTAGGGGTGTCCTGGGATTTTATTATAGTGCTATAGGCTAAATGCTCTAGTCTTAATAGTGAGATTGGAGGGCAAAAGGCAACCTTATGTAACCGTTCGCTTTTTTTTTTTTTTTAGCTTAGCTTCTCCCAATCGCATTTATCTTCATGTTTTTGCTTGCCATCAGGAGACCCACTCTCCTTCACATCAGTTTTGGTTTCTCATAAACATTAAGCACCTGTGGTCACAACGGAATATTCTAATATCCTATGACACATAAAAACATAAAAATTTTTAAACTGTGCACACAACGTCACAACTGCATATTTCCGTTTTGGACTTCTCCAGAACATCCAGATGGCCAGTCCGCCCCTGCATCCAACACTAGGTAGTGCTAAAATAAGGCAATTTGCATTTTGGACCATAACTTTGTAACCTTAAGGGCTGAATTATCGATTTGGGTCCCACAAAATGTATAATGTATGATGATATGAAAAACCTAATGTTTTAGAACTCCTAGACCGTTGGTCCAATCTTCACCAAATTTTGCACACAGCAGCTAGGGACAGTGGTGACAAAAATCAGCCATTTTAGTGAATTTTTTAGCTACAATTCACTGAAAAAAATGAGCTTCGAATTTACTTAATTTTTAATGTGTACATTGGTCCCACATGATCAGAACGTGGACAACTGGCAAAATTGTCCTCTTTTTTTCAGTGAATTGCTTGCCAAACCAAAATATTTAATTCACATTAGACTACTTAAGTCATGTTGTTTCAAGATTAAACATGTTGATTCAACATATTATTTGTAATTCCTGATTGTCATTACACAGATGCATTGTGTACTGTTAAAGTGATTTCATTATATCTCTGGTACCAGAGTTGTGTAAACCTAACTTGCTTTATTAAATTCTACATGTAATGTAGACATGTTCAAATGTGTGAATAAGCAAGAGTTGGTAGTTAAGTTTTGTTGTCATTTAAAATAAAGTCAAAAAGAAATAGTACATAGCAAAATTAATTAGGACAGAGCACAATAACTTTACAAATTTACAAATGGAGGACTGAGCACAGTTGCCATTAATTGATTACACAGAAGAATAATACAAAAACACTTTAAATGCTTCATCAGCAGCGTATTCATGTAAGACCTTTGTTCATCTTCGGAACACAAATTAAGATTACTTTTTTATGAAATCCGAGAGCTTTCTGACCCTCCATAGACAGCAATACAACTAAAATGTCCCCAGTCCCAGAAATGTAGTAAGGACATCAGTAAAATAATCCATGTGACATCAGTGGTTCAACCGAAATTTTACAAAGCTACCAGAATACTTTTTGTGCGTAAAGAAAACAATAATTTCGATGTGCATTCACGAGAGTACCACGACACACAAGCTGGCATTCTTACTTAGAACCCAGATGGGCTGCACCTTGTTTACAAGCAGAGGAAAGCACACAAATGCTGAACACACATCAAACAATCACATAAAAGAAAACAAATTCTTCATGGTAATCTCCATAATGGAGGAAATCAAAAATACCTTCATTTGTTTTCTGAAGATGAATGAAAGTCTTACAGGGTTGGAACGACATGAGGGTGAGTGATTAATGACAATTAAACATTTTTGAGGTGAACTATCTCTTTAATGCCTTCAAGGACAACACCAACGTCCTCTGGTTCATCAGAAGCATGTCATTTGAGAATGTAAATCCCAACAGTACTGTCTTCAATGGCCTCATTGATGCAGGCTTCATTCATGCCCTGCACAAAACAAACAAATGTAAATGAATGGAAATAAGTCCTATTAGCAAAGGCCTACTGAGAAAAATCTATTCTAAAAACTGTTTTTAATTATTTCTGATGTTGAAGATTTATTTGGAATGACAAAATTTATAATGCAACTGTATATTCTGAATTATGTATAACTTTGTAACAAAAATAAAGATTTAGGGCTTTAACAGCAATACAAAAGTAAATTAAAATACTTACCCATATAAAGCTTGAGTGTGTGCTCAAAGATGGACCTATGAAATATATATTTTTTCATAATCAGTAAATAACTGAAAGACAACATACAAATTCACAAAGTGAAGATGAACAGACTTGTTTTAAGGTTTTGTCATACGGCAATGAAAACACAAAAAAAACAAAATGAAAAAACATACTAAATCTAATATTCAGAACACTGCATCATTATTATATTATTATTATTATTATTATTATTATTATTATTATTATTATTATTATTATTATTTTTATTATTATTGTGAGAGATGGCGAATAAGCCAAATTTGTCAAACTGACATAATAAACAGGGCTTTTCTGCTGGTTGCATCCAAAAAGTTCCAGTTCTACCTTTTGTACAGTTGTTGGTTGGGGAGTTACAGACGGTGGAAACGACTCGCGGCTGCAGCTTTCTCTCATAGCAGAAGCGTTTTGTGTATATTGTAAATTAAGTATTTTATATTATATTTATTTTCAATATATTATAAATATTTTAACCGTGAAGAGATATGCTTATGAATGCCGGGTGCAGGAGCACCTCTTTTCACCATCTCTACGCCGCATGCAGCGAAATAGCCTGCGTTTTGACTCTCTCTAAATATATCTCATTGAAAATTAGCTAGAAAAAAAAAATTGTTAAAGTTAGACACTCGTGACTGGCACGTCCCATGTGGAAGGGCAATTTACAATGTCAGCAAAGTTTCAATGTACAGACAAAATGTAGAAAATAAACATAACATTTACTTTTATGAACATTACCTCCTTTTAAAAAGGCCTACTGACTGTTGGCCACCGGTTGTTGACGCTTAATGATAAACTAGCAGAGTGTTTAAGTGTTGGTAATTGACCATCATATACACTACGAAAACTTATCTACTGTAAATATCGCCTATTTGAAAACAAATATAAAACAATTTGCTGAACTTACTTTTCAGTAAATTGTTGTTCGTCTGAGATGAGGTGACTGCTGACTCAGCTGCTAAACCTTTCACAGACTGCATCCGAAAACTTAGGCTGCTGTCTTGCTGCCTCGCTGCCATATCAGGCAATGACTTTGGAGGCAGCATTTTTGCATGAAGGCACCTTATGAAACTGATTTCGGACAGACTTCTGAGGCAGTGTAACGGTTTGATGATCTACAACAAAATAGAACAAGTTTTTGTGATAACTAAATGACTATTTAATTACTATTAAATATATACGAATATACTAATAATATGATTTCAATGTGTGTGATGCATCAATGTAATTAGGACAAACACAACTAAGAAAGTTTAAACATTTTAGTCATTTTATTAGAAGGATAGTGCTAGAACATTATAAATAACAATTTGGTAATGAACACAATGTATGTTATTATAATTAACATAAACAAATAAATATTTAAAATAAAATTCTAAGACTGGAGTGCAAATAAAAAGTACAGCAACATTCAAATTACAGATTAACAAAATAAACGGCTTACAAAACAAATGTTTCACAACAGTGCAATTGAACATGACATTGTTACTGAGTAAAGGGAATTATGCCATCAAGAAAGTCGTATTGCTGTCAAGGCCTAAATTCTTGCCCGTCTTGCCTTTTTGTTTGCAAAATCATTTATTATATCATCATGGGATAACTGGTTGCCAACCTCATGATTGATGCTAATTATGGCAAGAGCACTTAGACGTTCTTGTGCCATTGAGGATCTGAGGTAGGTTTTAATAAGCTGTAGCCTTGAGAAGCTTCGCTCTGCTGATGCCACTGTCACTGGGAGGTGAAATGTGAAGAGCTACCCAAAGGTTTGGGTACAGCTCACATATTCCTTTATCATGCAGGAATGCAAGTAGTTCCAGAGCTGTCATTTTGTGTTTAGGGAAAGTTGGAAGGCTTTCTAATTCCATGACAAGGTCTTTCCAATCAATGTCAGACTCACTTCCAGTGCTCAGTGTTCTACCAAGCTGCTCACATTGATGCCTTATTGTCTGAGCATCAAGATTTTGAAAGTTATTTAGCACTCCAAAGTTGTCTCTCACTTTACTCAGGGAGCTGAAACGGTCCTCCATTCTTTTTAGAGCACCGGACTCTGGCTCATCAGTTGCTTCATAACTAAAGTGTCTCTTTGTGGTTCTTAACTTCCTCTCCTTGAGCACTGCTTGAACATTTATTTCTTCACACTTTTTGGTTGCTGTCTTGACTGCATAATTAAAGCCAGTAGCTCTGTAGCTCATGAGAGAAATTTTTGTCTGATGGATGCGATCTACAGCAACATCCTGCTGCATGGTAGCAGACTGAAGGAGTTTGCTGGTGACATTAATTTTTCTCAGAATATTGTACCAGACAACAAGACAGATTTGAAATCTGAAGGATCCAATTTGCGAGGCCATTACCATCCACTCCCATTATAAAGCATGGATTAGCCTGAACATTGTTTAATATAACTCCAATTGTGTTCGTCTAAAAAAAAGAATGTCATATACACCTAGGATGGCTTGAGGGTGAGTAAATCATAGGGTAATTAAAATTTTTGGGTGAACTATCCCTTTAAAGATGATTTTGGTTACTTTTTCTAGTTTAAGCTGCTCGTGAGACTGAAGAAAAAAAGACACCAAGTTAAAAAAAAAAAAAAAAAAGAATTTAGAGCTGTAACAACTTACTTTTCTTACATTTGGTCAATGGTAAAGTTGCCAGGTCTGCGAAACAAAACCAGCCCAATTGCTAATCAAAACTAGTGGACTTGGCAACAACTGGTCATTGTGTTTTAATGTAGTATGTAGAAATGTGTTTTATGTGTATTATTTATTTATTTCTTTATTGCTTTTTTGATTTTGATGCCAAACATTTTTTTTCAATTATATTGTCAATAGTTATGCGTATTGATGTAAATAAATATGATTTCCACCTCCCCCGTGAGTGTAAATTGGTTTGACACCTGAGATAGAAAAGCTTTATTTTGTCCGTCTAAAGCAGTGTTGCCAAATCTGCATTTTTCCTACGGAATTGGGCTAATGTGTTGCCTTAGTCCACACATGCACCACATTCTAATCTTGAGGGAGTGGTTTCCTTTGGAAGTCAGTTGTCTCTTGACAGCAGTGTGTATTGATGTAGTCATTTCATCATTTCCTGACTATCACCGAAGATGGAGTTACTGTACAAACCATCATAAGATACACATCAGTTGGATCACTAGCCATTCACATGGGTCACTGGTGCTTGGAACCTGCTGAATGCCGCTTGCAGTCATATCTTCTGTTTGTTTTTGTCTTTACTGTATGTCACTTATGATGTACTGCACTTTGATAGCAGCTGCCGATGTAGGTGTAGAGCCAATGTCTTTGAACACAGTCTCTAAGTGCCCATTTTGTCACAATGATAATAGCAGATCAAATAAATATCTGCCTTTCTATGATATTACCCTGCAGATGCAGTGTGAGTTTCTGAAATGACTTTCAGGACTGATAAAAAACTCACTAAAAATTAATGATGTCCGCTGGCTTTGGCTCTGTATGTGCGAAAGCCCCTAGACTACTACAGTTTTTCCAGCATTAATCACAAGACTAGTCAGGCAGAGTGATAAATCAATATTAAAGGGTTAGTTCACCCAAAAATGAAAATTAGCTTTTACTCACCCTCGAGGCATCCTAGCTGTAAATGAGTTTCTTCATTCAGATGAATCCAGTCGAAGTTATATTAAAAATTGCCCTGGCTATTCCAAGCATTATTATTGCAGTCAGTGGGTATTACAGTTGAACAGTCCACAAGACGTCAAATAAAATGCACGCATCCATAATAAAACGTGCCTCACACGGCTCTGGGGGGTGAATAACGGCCTCCTGTAGTGAATCCATCCAATTTCATGAGAAAAATATCCATATTTCAAACGTAATAAACACCTTTCTCTCACTTCGAATATCTGTCATACGCGGAATCCTGTAACTGGCTTACAGTGAGGCACTTCCTATATAAATTAATGTTAATTAATTAATGTATCACATTAACCATATAACAAAATAACTGGAAACCCAGATACAGGATACATATACTGCTCAATACTGGAAACCCAGATACAGGATACATATACTGCTCAATAATTAAGAACATTTTCATGAGAATGGGAGTTCACATGAAAACTTTGAAATGAAAACCCAAAGACTTGACAAGAATAATTAACAGGATGCATCTACTGCTCGATACTCTTCAGAAGAGAAGGATCAATACAAACAGAGAAAATCAAATCAAAACTGTTTTTTTTAAAACAATCATCGCCGAAAAAACACAAATAACTTTAATAAAGAGAACATCATACCTCAGAGACCGTTTGGATGCTACATGTGCCTGATATGTAGAATATAAAAAAATGAAATATTTAAATGTGAACAATCATGTCTTTGTCTTTCCATCCATTTGCAATTGTTTACTCCAGCAATGATGGCAGTCCTTTCACCCCATCTTTCATTCTGCATTTTATTTGCTCCGTGTAGCTCAAGTTGACCTCTGAAGGTACTTGATCTGTGATCTGACCCTGCAAGAGTAATGCCTGCTGACATTCTAGCACTCACCCACTGGGCCATTTAGGTCATCCCGTCTACCTCAATCCACAAGACTGAAAACACAAACCACAATCTGCAGGGTTTCCCACATGGATACACACACTCAGAAAGAGATGAGAAGATTGTAGCACTGGTTTATTGTTGTTATGCAGGACCATTTTAACGCTGGAACTAATTGTGTAAAATTAGTTTTTCATTGAGGGATGGAGAGATACATTTACTTGTTATTTGAGATATCATCTTAAAATGGGATCCCCCACCACCTTTATTATCTTCATTGAGTGCAAAAGCATAAATTGGAGAAAAAAATATGATTGTTTGGTGTGGCTCAATGGAATCCTATTGATAAAATTCCATCGAACCGTGCTGAGAGAATTGGTCTAGCAGACCCTTCGCAGCAGCATGAGGATGAGACTGGTGGTGGAGAAGAGGTTGAGCTCAGCAAATGCAGCGCAATGATAAGCCATCATGGACTTTTAAAGCTACAGCACACCTGTGATAGGCTACATTTATATGATGAATGAGTAATGGAGTACAAGTCTTTCTGCCAGGAATACCTCTTATGCTCCGTTTCTCTAGAGGTGGAATAATTTTATCAAGCAGGATGAAATGTCTTAATGAGACAAAAACCAAAAATTATACATGGAATATTTCTCAAAGGATCATTCTGTGTTCAATTTCAAATCAAGCTGAGCTCAATCAACAGCACTTGTGGCACAAAATTGCTACAGTGTTACTACAACAAAATTAATTTGACTTGTCCTCAAAGGTACTAGTGAGAAAATTACAATGGAAGTAAATTGAACCAATTTTTAAGAGGAATTTCATAAAATGTGAAGCTAATGATTTAATAAAAACATACTGATTTTGTAAAACGTGTATAACTTATAAATGTTTGGTCATTTTTAAGGCCATTTTACGTTTTTTTGGCTTTATGTTGTCATGAAAATTGCCTCTATTCACTGTAATACAGATCTTCTTCTTTATTTATTTATTTCATTTTAATTTTTAAAAAGAAATGGAGGGACAAGTCAAATTATGTTTTGTGGTAATAAACATTATTCCACATGTGCTGATGTCACGGAGTCAACAGCAACGCCAGATCCTTCAGCTCCTTCCACCCAATGATGCACTCCACCTGTCAACTCCAATCAAGCCCGGGATAAAGCCACTATCATATCCCTTCTACAGAAGTCGTTTCTCAATTCCAAGTACATAAAGTTCGGACTTGCGTCTGGTACTTCAGACTTCGCAAGTTCGAGTCTGGAGTGCGAACTGCTGGGGATGGGAGGACACAAGTCCAGTAAATCTGCAAATGGAACCGCAGTGTACTTGATAACGTCAGTCAGCTCACCTTGGCTACTCTGGTTATCTACACTGTATGTATACAATATGACGAAATATGATATCAAACATCACTGCCTCTTTTCGTTTTCATTTAAACATAATAGCCACAAAAATGTAGTTCAGGGAATGTACATACATTATAGTGACACTAAATATTATATCAAACAGCATTGCCTCTTTTCTGTTTCATTTAAAATATTAATAGGCTCACAAAAATGTGGTTCATGCAACGAATACACGCATTACAATAAAATGAAATGATATCAAGGTTATGTTTGTATCATGGTTTTAGAGTCACAGTTTCGGTATGGTTCGGTATGTGCTATGTTTCTGGAAAAACTATACTTTCAAATAAAAATAAAGATAAAACCAAGCAACAGCACAAATAAATAATAAAGAGTAAAGATACAGATAAAATAAACAGTGACTTTTCAGGTTTTTTTTAGGTAGGTCTAGCATTAGTTTTTAGGTACAGAAAATGAATAAAGTAATCAAATGTTATACAGCATTGCATATTTGACTGTATAAAATTAAAGATTAATCTTTATTAAAGAAACAAATGCTATTCAGTCAAGAGCAGTGAGTGATTTATTTGTTTCTGTTTGATTAATATTAAGACTGTCACTTTAAGAGAATGCACTAATCCAGTGCACTGATCCAGTATGTTCAGCCGGATATGTTTGCTATAGGATACTTACCAAGACGGGGATTTTGACATAATCTTTGTGTTAATTTGTCCATTCAAAAACAAAACTCCAGAGAGAGTTATATTTGCGCGTTCTGAGACACTGTTGTAATGTACTGGGAAGCAAGAATGCGCATCCATCAACAGAAACATACATTAGCCAAACCCTGTTTTTCTTTTACGTGTTATTTATAAGAAACCATAGTCTATTACAGATACGTTGTCAGATTTAAGTTGAACCGCGATCCTAGTGTGTGGAGAACCGAACGGTTTGATTTTTTTCCGCGAGCACAACTCTGCCTTTTGTGTTAAATGTTTGTTTTAATGAACAAAATAGCCATTATAAAAGAATAAGTATAAAGTATAACAGACATGTGTAATAGGAAATAAAGACAAAAGCAAACATTTCGGTCAAATGTATGCAACAAAATCAGCGTTGTATTACGATTAATAAATAAATAATTTATTAAACATAACTGTGCTCAGCCAAAACGATATGACCTGGAAGAAATAATAGATCCATGAGACCAAAGATTGTCTGTTAGATTTACCCAAAACAAATTTTACCTGTTTAACCACTACAGAGACATCAGAGCCAGCGGCAAATGTTAGAAGGACTAACCAAAGTGAGACTGCTCTTGGGGGAAACATGAGCACTGAGCACCTGGTGACTGTGTGGAGCTACGTCTCCATAATCGGCGAAGCACATTTTCAAATAGGCGCTATCTTTATAAAAAAACCGCAGATTTGAGTTTTAAACAACTACATTCTCGCCTGAAATACTCTTAGAACTGCATTTCATGACACAATAACAGTGATATTTTGACAATTATGCAAGTTTTCTCCTTTTTTAACGCTTGCTGGTTGGTGTGAAATGCATTCTGGGATACCTGGCTGCCTCAAGTTCACACAAGTCACCTCTGGATGCATCCTTGATAAAACGGACAGAGCAAGAACACATCCGGGATTTGAACTGTACTTGGCAAGATGTGAACTTTGAGCTGGAACAGTACTTGGGCAACAAGTCCACAAGAACACAAGTACAGACAAGAATGCATATTGAGATGGTTTTATGTCTTCTATGTTTTTATTTTGGATGACCGAATTCTTCTTCTTTTATCTGCAAAACAAATTTACCTGCGGGTATGAAATAAAGATACCTTACCTTACCTTACCTTACCAGGCCCCCCTATGCTTGGAATGGCCCTGATCGCAACACACAGCTATACAGTATAGTTCAAAACAATGTCGGGAAATGGATGAAGAAACACATTCAGAAAAACAGAGATGAACACAACAGACAAGACAAGCCAAATTATTTACTTTCTTGAAATATTTTCTGAACATTGAACGTTGACTCTCACTGAACATTGAACGTTGACTCTCAGTCTTTATTCACCTGTTTCTCATGGTTTTTCATTCAAATTCATGAAAAAAATTTAAGTAAATTGCATCGCTAATGTCAAAAAATAGCATAGCTTTAATAATAGTGGGTCCCATTGTAACTCGGTGTTACAATGTTCCCCATCTGCGCCACAAGTACTTCAGTTTAATGTCAGAAGAACTGGCTGAAGTGGCTGTGACCCAGATAGCATGTAGTAATTGGCCCGAGCTCGGCTGGCCCACAGCGCCCTCGGCTCAGACTTGGCATCGGCGAGTGTTATCCGGGCTGAGTGTGGCCCGCAGCTCACACTCGCGCATGTGTTTGTGATACGTTTGTGATAAAGCACTGACCCGATTCCTGCTCACCGTAACCGGCCGAGTCTGGCTGTAGAGTCCGGGCCACTTCTGTCAACCACTCGGCTTGGTTCAGTCATAGATGGTTACATTAATATAGCAATAATTAACAAAACTGTTTTAAACTTGACTTAAGACTTAAGACAGTTTCTTATAATGTTAACTACACGTTTAATGTGAATTTGTCAAAAACAACACTATAAGCAATTGCTGTAAATTTACAGCCAATTTTCAACATTAAAATACTGTTTTCATGTTAAACAGTTCAGTACTGTAGTTACCAATGCATTGTTGGCTGCTTAAATTGAAGCAACAAGACAGAGGCTCTAAATAGTATGCTGATGTTTTAAATTACAGGACACTACAGTATTTTTTGGAAACTGCGTGTTGACTGGAAAATTTGGAGCACGGTCAGAAATTAGGCTATTGCTTTTGGTCAATTTTCTTTAAAAAAATACAGAAATAATTTGCCATTAACTCCTGGAGGGACTTCGGGGACCATCATTTGGATAGGAGATTTTCCAGAAGAGGACGCACAATTTAGATGACGTGGTGCACATCGTTGAGTGTTCTTCATCAACATTCATCGGATCTTGCATCTACAAATTAAACGATAATTCAGATCTTATTCATATTTATTTATTTATTTAATTAGTTTATTTGTCAGGGACAAAAGATGTTTTGTACCAGAGTTAGCAAATGCAACAATACAAAAATCTTTAATTTAATTGGACTAAAATAAAAAAACACCACATTACAAATAACTGTCAGTAGCACTAACAAATACATGCAATATTAATTAAACAATGATCATTTAAAACTAATCAGATGTTTAAATGAAAAGCTAACCAAAAAACCATCACAACCTAAAATATATACAACATAGTCAAAAACATTTACTTCCATATTAAGTGTGCTGATGCTGACACAGCTGGTTATCGAGGATGTATTTCTTTAAGTTTCAAGAGAAATTATTCAGATCAACAGACAACTTTAGACTGTCTGGCAGTTGATTCCATTGTTTAATGGTTTTAAATGAGAAGGCTGTCTGTGCAAAGGCAGAGGATCTCTTCAGGATAGCACAATTTCTGCGAGCAGTGAAGCGGAATGTTCGGTTCGTTTGTTCAGAATAAAGTTTTATGATTTTTTTCATTGTTGATGGAGCAATATTAATAACAATTTTGAAAATGGTTCTTAAATTTGTATATTATTTTTAATATTTTATATTTACTAAGAATATTGCAGTGATGATAGCGAGGGGCTTTTCTGTCAAGCACCTTTAACGCCTGATTATAGACCGATCTGAGCGGTTTGAGTGTGGTCTCGTTGACCTGAGACCAACAGGACAAACAGTAGATGATGTGTGGAGAGATCATGGCATTAAAATACATGAAAGATGCTTCAGTCGTCAAACTATTCCTAATGTGTCTAAAGATTGAGATATTATATTTAATAGAGTTGCACATTCTTTTAATATGTTTTTTAAAACTTAGAGTTTGGTCCAAATGGACACCTAGATATTTTATCTCTGTCACAATGTAAATTTTTTGTCTATTAACATAAATGTTAGGCATATCTTTAACCTTATTGGACTTAGCGAAATACATTCCAACAGTTTTTTCGATATTTAGTGTTAAGCAAGAAGATTTAAGCCAATTACTTATTTTGTCCATGGCTAAGGACAATTTATTGGCTATTTGCTCCATATCCCTCCCATGTACGTAGATGACGGCATCATCTGCGTACATGATGATGTCTACACCCTTGCACACAGCCGGAAGATTATTGATGTAAATACTGAACAACAAGGGTCCCAGAATTGATCCTTGTGGGACCCCGGTTGTGCCGGGCTTCAGAGAGGACAATACATTTTTTACCCTCACACATTGCATCCGATTTGAGAGATATGATTGTATCCAATGCAATGTCTCCATGGACAGATTATACTTAGACAGGAGGACACGGTGTCTAGATATTGCCAAGAATGCTATCAAACTGATAGGAGCTTGTCTTGCTAGGGATTTGAACATGTCATTTAACAGTGAGGCTTAGATTTGAATAGCCAAAACAATATTACTTTTGGGTGGTATTTTGTTTAATTTTGGTAACGTTAGCTGAACTTCTGCATCCGAGGAACAACACTTGTTAACTGGCGAGAGAGAGAGCAGCCAATCGGCAGATGGAGGCAGCAGGAAAATAGCATTAGGATACTGTAATAATTAGCCTACATCTTGCCCAGTGATTAAGGATTTATTTCAACCAAACCATAGGATTATTTGAACATCTTCAAACCAATATTTTCAAACAGTTAACAATAATGTTTGTGTCGACTTTTAATGAAAAGTGTTTTACAAACAGTTAACAAGAAAATGAAGCTAATTGTAGTTCGGTTAAAGACAGTTGAATCGTCAAGGCTTTGCATTTTTCTGTTTAAACGGCAAATTGGTGTGAACATATTGGGCCTTATCATACACCCGGCGCAAAGCGACACGAGGCGCACCGCGACACGAGGCGCACCGCAAGTGTGTTTGCTAGTTTCGCATTTTCCAACAGCGCCACGTGGTTTAATTAGCAAATGCATTTACGCTCATTTGTGCGCCCATGGGCGTGCTGGTCTAAAAAAAGAGGTGTGTTCAGGCGCATTGCTGGCGCATTGCTATTTGAAGGAGCTGAAAATAGACTGCGCCATAGACCAACTCAAGTCTAAAGTCAAAGGCGCAATATTTTTGTTGTTACTTAAAGAGCGCGTTGGTAGAAAATGCGCCTATGGGCGGGTCCACAGTGCGCGTTAACTTTACACACAGGGATGCGCATCACACAAACATGCCAAATATTAAAAACAAAAGGATTACAGTGTAAAATAATATTATTGTGTAGGCTACATAAATATAAAAATGTAATGATGGATAGTCATTGCTTGTATTAGAATTAGCCTACCTATTTGCAATTCAGCCTATTACTACTTATAATGATGAATGAAATTCTACTTCATCCCACGCCTTCTTCACCTCGGGAAGCTTTGGTGGATTCCTGCTTGTCCCGTACATTAACTTCTCACGTGCTTTAACTGCTTTAACAGCTTTTCCACCAACAAATTCCGGCATGTAAATAGCGATCCGCCATGGCGCGAGTGCATCTCGCTCTTAAAGGGAATGGGAGATGACACTCTGGTTGGTTTATTGAACGTTACGCCCTATAAGAGAATAGGGACAACCCATTCCAAAAATGTGCCCTGGCACCTGCACCGTGCACTTTACACTTGCTTTTAGATCGTTAAAATAGGGCCCATTGTCTTTCTGGACTCTTTGTGAATGCATTTTGTTTATTTATCTGTCGCTGTGCATCTCACACAGCCAACTTCTCAACTGTTTTAGAGTATAGGCTTTGTCAAACCGTTTTGCATCATCTGTGGCTTTTCTTTCACAATATTAACATTGCAACTCGGTTAAAGTTAAACATTTCTGCGTGAAGACTGATAAGGTGTCACTAAAAATCAGCCAATAGTCGTAATCAAGACTAATGCATGTTTGTTAATGAAAATTTTCAATCTACAAGGAATTTACCATCGGGCAATAACAAAATGTATGTTAAGTATTTTGGTCAAGACTTGGTTATGGGCACTCTTGTCAATGACCTTAAAGATCTTGAGCCCAGTGGTGTTACCATGTCTGATGGAAAGGTTTACAAGGGAACTTTGTGTGCCATTGCAGGCGACAACCTAGGCTCACATAACATAGGAGGCTTTGTGGAGAACATCAGCAGGAGCTCACACTTCTGCAGATATTGTGATATCAGAAGAGAAGCATTCCATGCAGATCCTCTTATCCAGAGCACAAAACGCACAGTGCAGTCATACAGTGGTCATGTTCAGAGCAGTGAAGGACAGTCTACATCTAGTGGAGGTGTTAAATTTGACTCTGCATTTAATAAACTCAAATACTTCCATGTATGTCAGCCAGGGTTGCCTCCATGTCTTGGCCACGATCTTTTTGAAGGTATTGTATCCTCTGATCTGGCACTGTACATTAACCATCTTGTTAAGGTGGATAAAATGTTTATCTATTTTGAGTTGAATCGTATCTCGGTGGGATGCTAATGACTAACCGTTTGAGTTTAATCCAGAGGGTGGAAAACTTGGGGGACATGCTGTGCAGAATTGGTGTTTGCTGAGAATGTTGCCGTTTTGATCGGAGACAAAGTAAAAAATCCAGGTGAAAACCAAGTTTGGTTTTGCAACTTAGAGAAGTCGTGGACCTCAGTTGTGCACCTGCGATTTCAAATGGCCAGATAGCCTACCTAAGAGTTCTGATTGATGAATATTTGCATTGCCGAATTCAAACCTTTCCTGACAACCCACTGAAGCCCAAACATCATGTCAGTCATTATCCTGAGCTCATTATCCAGTTTGGCCCACTTATTCGCCTATGGACTTTAAGATTCGAGAGCAAACACACATATTTTAAGCAGTGCTTGAGAAAATTGCATAACTTTAAGAATCCATGTTCTACTCTTGCAGAGAGACATCAGCTTCTGCAGGCCTTTCTGAGTGCGGGTACCTTCTTCCCTCCAGATGTTTCAGTGGAGAGGGGCACACAGTTTTTCTCAGATGACTACAATGATGTAATCATAGAAGTAGTTGCACATCACAATTTTGAGTCCACAAACACTCTGATAGCCAATGAAGTGACTGTGAAGGGGACAAAATACAGAAAGAACATGATCATTGTGATTGATGATGATGATGAGGGTCTTGTTACTGGAAAAATTCAAAATGGTTCTCGTTCATAAGGATTCAGAAGTATATTTTATTGCTGAAAAGTATCATGCCCTGCGTATTCCTGACATGGGTGTTTACAGCCTCACACTGATGCAGAGAAGCTACTGTTGTATTAATCAGGAGAATCTGCTTGATTACTATCCCTTGCCTGAGTACACTGTCCATGGCACACCACTGATAATTCTTTCCCTCTAGTCCAGAATGATGCCGAACATGAGTGAAGAAATCAAAGAGATCATCTGCAAGACCTTGCCAAATCTGTCTGAAGAGACCCAGTGGCAAATAATATGGAAACTTCAGAGCTCCGACTTGGAGTCAAAAGAGGACTTAAAATATGTACAACAGGAAGACATTGCTGATCTGTTACCTGTTATCCAGCGCAGAAAACTCCTGGATGCATTTAAATTAGGTAATGTATGGTTAATTTAGTGTGGCATTCTCTTGTTATATTCTCTTGTTTATTCAGTTGTGGAATTTCTTTTTCTGAAACTACATAATGCACCTTTAAACTTTTCAAATATCCCTTATTATAACGAGAGTTTAGTAGACTTTTGGCCAAATGTCTGCAGTGACTCTGATATAGCTTATTAGTTATGTGCCCTAATTATTTTTTTGTTTGTTTGTTTTTTAGAAACCGAGACAGTTGCACTGGATTTACAAGTCATTCCAACTTCGTCACCATTGAGTAGTGATTGGTCGGTGTCTGGGTCTTCATCACCAACATTATGCACTCCGCCTAATTCTAGCTCATCACAGCTATCGGCCCTTTCATCATGGTCAAGCCAGGCAAGAAACAGCGAGCCAAGCAACAGACCTTCCACATCTCAGATACTGAAAACATTGCCAGAAATATTCCAGGTCCCTTGGGAACAAATGCCACAGGAAATTCGTTCTGCAATTTGCAGATGGCAAGAGACCTAAACCAGTGGAGTGACGCCAGATGGTACGAGTACTCGCGGATGAAATGTGAAGGTATGAAGCTAACCCCACTCACGCACAATGCCTAACTGTGGTTCGAACTATCATCAGGCAGTACCCAAAGAGTTTTGCTGATATTGCACCAGATGGGTCACTTCTGTGTGGAGGTTATACATCACTTTTGATTCAATTAAAAAACCGCATTGAGAATACGAACCGTGATGGAAGCTTCTCATGCCACCGATCCTCTACAGGCAAGAGGGGTCCAACTGACACATATGGATGTACACGATTTCAGCCAGAGCTTCCCCCAGAAGAAACTGATGAAACTGTGGAGCAGCACCGCCAGAGACTGGAGGAGATTTACAGACAGGAGGGTGCAGGTGGAGCAGAAAGAGCAGAAGTTAAAAATCTAATGGAGCTCACATTCTCTCTACAATATCGCCATATAAATACACATCCACCACCTGACATTGAAGATGTGAAAAGCAAATGGCCTTTTCTTTTCACGCCAAGGTATATATACGCGCATTTTGAGTTGCTCACAAACATCAATGTGCTTCGTAGCTTGGAACTCAGTATGGAGGAATGTGGAAGAGCCATCACAGAATACTTCAGGGGAAAACCTACCAACAAAGATGTCAAGGATATCCTCTCTAATGGTGAAGATAATGAGATGGCACTTCGTGTTGTTCAGCTGCTCATGGCACACTTTGGAGAGGGCCTAACCATGCTGATCCTTCTTACAGATGTAAGTTTTATTTTTTCTTTCTAACCCTGTTTTAAAGGGTGACTCCACCAGTCTTCAGTGTCCAGACACCTAATGTGTGTACTAGTTTTGGGGAGTACTACTACATATGTGAAAACAGAGGTGTAAATTATTTTGTGGCTCAGAGGAAGCTGGGTGTAAGCTGATAAATTACCTCCATGTTGTCACACAGTTGCTAAATTGCATTATGGGTAAAGTAGGTGCAAGGTTTTAAAAAGTATTTCACTTGTCTTCTTTGCCCTACAATGACACTGTTGAATGTTTTAAAAGCAAATGATCTAATCAATACAGCAGAAACACAAATATTAACTTTTTTATTCCACATATTCTTCTTCCTTTTCAAAACCTGGTGCCTATATTATCCACAATGCAACTTGACCACTGAGTGACATCACTGGAGGCAATTTATCAGATTATATGCAGTTTCCTCTAGAGCCACAAAAGGGTTCATACTACTTTTTAGACGTTTGCAGTAGATCTCCCAAGACCTGTAAAAATAAAATTGTTACCCTTTAAATTTTAAATGCCAAATCTATTTAGCAGTTTGATTGTAGGTACTTCAGAAGCCTACCTCATTCGCCTCTAGGTTACTCTCACCTAGTGTTTACTAATTATTGTCCTTTTTATAAAATTTCTTCTTAAAAATCTTATTATGGTAAGGATAATATATTTGTTCCCTTCAGGTGTCTGCCACTGCATCTGACGTTGAGACAACTCTCAGTCTTCCTGCAAGTCCTCCCCTGATACTGCCTGGTAATATACATTTAATTTAGATTCATTGATAGACACATTGTATATCATATCGGCCATTCATCTTGAGTTTACAAATGCTTACACAAGGTAACAAGTATTCCCATTTTGCTGAGGGCAAGTCACAATTAAGGGTTGGATGATCACCTTTGAGGGCCGTGTAATCTCTGAGAGCATCACACCAACATTTGCAATGGGACTTGCTGCTATGTTTGCAATCTACTACATATTCAACCTTCAGTATCAAGATGAGGCAGCCTGCACTCTGGAATTCATTCAAAGGTAAACCCCCTTCATTCCCTGTCATCATTATATGGATATATACAATCAAATTAATGTTATCATATATTTTATTTTATTTCATAAAACAAAATTAGTACTGTACATTTCAAGCCTCAACACACACACACACACACACACACCTACACACTTACACACACACACACCTACACACACACACACACACACACAAAGGGTTCACTGTAAAAAAAAAAATCTGTGACATTTACGGTAAAATACCGGCAGCTGTGGTTGCCAGAATTTCACCGATAAAAATATGGTAGCAACATTGTAGGCTTTACAGACTTAACTTAAATTCACAGTAAAAAAAATTTATTTCATTAACTGATGTAATGTTAATAAACCAGCAAATCTGAAGTACTAATATCTGTTTTGAACCATTGTAATACTGATAACCACCAACAACAGGTGGTGATGAGAAAGTCATCAAAAGCTCATCACAAACAGCTCTTCCACAAACTGAGAAGGGATATACCACAACTAGAGAGAGAGAGAGAGAGAGAGAGAGAGAGAGAGAAAGATAGAGAGAGAGAGAGAGCGAGAAAGAGAGGGTGAACAGTGTCATTCACACAAACACTAAACACCATCATGGTAACACACAAGATAATGAAATAATGCAATAAACATTAATTTAACAACATTAGATGTAAGATAAAACCTAATGTACACAACTGATAAGAAAAAAAAAACTAAGAAGAAATGGTTATTTAAAAAAAATAAAAAAATAAAAAAAAATAAAAAAAACTTAAAACATGAAGTGTCATGCAGGGAATTCTGGGAGTGTCAATTTACGGTTTTTCACTGTAAATTGTAAAATTGCTTTTTCTTTTTCACTTCCAAGAACTTAATTTTAACAGTATTTTACTGTAAAATTACATTAAATGTAATTACAGTTATTCACCGTATATAGTATGGAAATTTACTGATAACCAATTAACAGATTTTTACTGTAGCATTTTACAGTCTTTTATTATTAAAATCACAATAATTGTTTACAGTGTATAGGCTTTATTATAATTCCATTTGATGTCATTCAATCCACTCTGTTTGTACAATGAAGAAAGAAAAAAAAAAAAAAATAATAATAATTAATTGCATTTAATTGCATGTACAAAAAACAGTATGTTGTTGCAACCCCACTCTGATCTTAGACTATTTTGATTTCAGGTGCTTCATTGGTATAAATCCAGAGAGAGGGACAAAGGCCAAAAGGGGCAAGGTTGTTTCCAAGAAGAAAGGTGTGATCGTCCAGAAGAAGTCTTTTGCAGTCAATACACACGTCGCCATGCTACTGAACAATCTCCTTGACTTTGAATGGAACTTCATATAGATCGGTGAGCTCTTTAATCTTTCTCTATTTTTTTTTTTGACAGTCTGGCATTGCCACATTAAGCCACAAGAGAACTGGTATTATTAACTTTATAAGCATTAGCTTGGAGTGTATACTGTACAATCCCTGATTGTATAGTTTATTTATTATTATGATTATGATTGTTTGTTGTTGTTTTACAGTGGCAGCACTGGAATAATGCTGCAGAGAGGAACAGCGGCTACCAAAGTGATGGTCATCTCTCCTGGATCCACAAGAACTAAGATGTAAAAACACAAGCCTATCTCACAGGACAATTTTAAGAGGTAACCTGCAAGTCTAGCTTGCAGTGGCACAGGTGCCTACCTTACAGTTTCATCCCTAAATGTTTTTATTGATGCATATTATTGATACATCCTGCCAAAATGTTCTACTATTCTATAATAGTTTCAAAATGGCCTTAATGCACATTTTCAAAATGTTCTTAAGTATGTTTTTAAAATGTTGCCAATTCTGCATATGTTCAAATGTTATTATGAAAGTATATTTTTACAGACAGCAGAGAATATTGCAGATTACATATATAAACTTTTAAGTTGACTTTTGAGGAAATTTTAATCTAACTGCCTGGACTATGTTGAGAGGAAAAACACGAGCCTGTGGGCTTTTTTTCCCCAAAATGTGCCAAAGATGCTTGCATGCTGAATGTTCTTATGCATGTAATCAAAAAGGTCTTAATGTTCCTTTAATAGTGTGTATTAATAGTGTAAATAGTGTGACCTATTGTGTTATTCAAGGTAAAGCTTAAATTACTGTAGGTAAGATAAATCACTTATGACAAGAATTTGGTAAGTGTTCAAACTTATATGTCTTAGATAAAAAAAAAAAAAAGTCAACTATAGGTTATGCCCTTCACAATTGGTAATGACTAGGGGCAGTCTCTGACAAGCAATTTAAGAATGCAAGTTTATTGCCATAGTCTAAAGCAGACACAACTGTTTCTGTTTGCTACTAGAAAGCTCTTCTCAGCATCGTCCAATAGGGTTTTGAAATAAAGGTATACAATATTATTTTAGTTTCCAAATAAATCACAGAAATATGCTGCATTTAGTTTTTTTACTGTATTAGACTGTGAAATCATTTAACAGGGTTACTACAGAAATATACTATATTTCTGGTTTACACACTACTACCGTAAAGTCATTTTACATATGAATACCGTAAAAATAACGGTATACTGCTGGCGTCTCTGCTGCCAGCTCTTTACTGTTATTTTACAGGAAATTTTTTACAGTGAAATTATCTGCGATAAAATGTTAAATATATTTGCTATCCGTGCTACATTTGTTTGTGCAGTTTTTTGGATGCAAACAAAACAATATATTATTTACCAAGAGATTTGGTTGTATGGACTCATTTTGATAAAACACTTCTGGTAAGTATCATTGAGCATTTATATTAAATATTTTACTAGTGCAAGCACTCATAAGCTCATAAAGGAACTCGCAAAGTTTACCTCACATGTGAGACTGCAGCGAACGTGGCTTTGTGCGAAATGTAATTTAAAAATAAATGACCGATATCTTTTTCATCTTTGATCTAAGTATTGTTGTGTGGGTCTAGTGTGTTTATGCTGCAGAAAACTGAAGAGCAACACTACAGTCCTCCAACAAACAGATTAGGAAGAGGAGGATGATGGCGGTCCAGTATATACAAAGAGAAAGGTTTGTATTTTTATCTTCCACATTCTTATTTTTCAAATGCAGTTGCAATAAGCAAACATTGTTTTTTTCCCCAATATTTCTTTAAGTACGTGAGAGTGAAGATTTGTTTTAGTGTTTATAGGGTCATTGTTTTCAAATAACCTCAACTAAATACATAAGCTAATAAGCTAGTTTCAGTTATTTTTATGATGAGAATGTACTGCAGTCACATCAGTATGTCTGAGATCATCTGCAATATCTCTGTTCTGCTTTTACAGAGGCTAAATGTAAGCAGACTATGTACATATGCTCACCTCTGCCAAAACGCATGTGACTACAACACAAACACAGCATCACAGTTCATCACTTTACTTTAATTGCTTCTTCACTTAATAAACAAATTATTTCTCTTAACATGCTACACATTTCTTTTAATATTTCTATGTTTTGTAGTAACCAAGAGAAGTGTCATCGCTGAAGGAATGGCAGACGTTACTCAGACACCTGTGAACACAGCAGTGTTTGGAGTCCAAGACAGTGAAATCATCTTTATTATACTCCTGACTGGACTAGCAAGGAGCATTAGAGCCAATGAGAAAGTAAGTTCAAGTAAAATGTCTGCATTGACCATTTCACCTTGTTATTTTCTGCAGTAACTGCGGGGAATATTAACTGAAGATACCTGATCAACTGCAAGCTTTGGATCTACTGAATGTGTATTTTTCAAGCATTTTATTGCAGAATTCACTGTTATTTTTTTTCTGCTTAGCGATGACTGGTGAAAAGTGTTTATTAATTTACTTCAATGTATAGTTAACCAGAATTCTGTCTTTTATGTTTCACCAAACCTCTTACTTTTGTTTCTCTGCAGAACTCAGAAGAAGATACTTTGAAGAATGCTGGTAATCAAACCCAACAAGTTTGTCAGGTATGGACAGTATGATGGGGACTAAATGATTTTCATATTTTGGGTGAACTCTCTTTAATTAGCATGCTACACACTAAATATTAATCATGCTGGGCACAGCCTCTTATTGTGCTGTCACTGCAGTTAGTGCTGTAAATAGTCTGTAAAATAACAGGTACATTACTGGAACATAAATTTACTGTAATTCACAATGACGCATTACGTTAGACCTTTACTAATAGATACTTGTATATTATTTGTTCTTTACAGGTACAGAAATTAAAGCTCCCAAGCAAAGATGTCACCAGATTAAGAAGTAGAAAGACATGTTACACCACCGCAACCATAAATCCTGAGCGATTTGAAAATGGGCAACAACCAAGGAAAAGTACTCATTGTTTCACTTAGAAATGATCCATGGTAATAGTAATACTAAATTATTAGATAAATAAAGTACAAAATGTGTTTAGTTTTAAAACTTTGCAATTTACTAATGTGTTGTTCAAAACACTAAGTTTTGGTGTCTCTTTATAATAAGGTATCTTTAGTTAATGTGAGTAAACGTTGAAATTAACATTAAATAACAATGAGCAATACATTTGTTACAATATGCATTCATCTTTGATACTGTTAAAAAACAACAACTGTTCTTTGTTAGCTCTGATAAATAATGTCAACAGGCACAACTTTTGTTCTTTATAATGTATTAGTAAATGTTGAAATTAACTAGGTTAATATATTAACTACAGTTAACTAAAGTTAATGTTAGGTATTTGTAATGTTAGTTCATGTTGGGTAGGTAACATTAACAAATGAAATATTGTTAAGTGTCACCTGAGTGTTTTTGTTTATACTTAAAAATAAATAGCTTCAATGCAAGGGTAGTTTGGCTAAATGTTATGTTTTATATATACTTTCTGTATAACTTTTCTTTCTCTCTCTCTCTCTCTCTCTGTAATTGCATAGTTTTGTAAAAAACAATTTTCTCATGCCAACTTAGTGAGTTCTTAACTTGAAAACATGCATTCATCATAAGGAGATGTTTACATATTTATAAATACAATGAAAGTAAACATTTTGGCTGCGTATTAATTTTAAATGAAAGATTAGTGATCAGTAAATTAGATATTAAAAATGAAGCCGGGCCACGTCCGGCGCGCTCTGCTCTTTGGTGTCGGGCCGATACAGGTGTCCTGACATTTTATCCTACCCGTCAGATTTTCCTACATGTGTTTACTGCGCATGCGCACAGCAATATTGCGTCCTTTTTCTCATGCTAAACAACAATATTTAATGTATCTGCATCACTGTAAGGGTAGGTTTAGAGTTGGGATAGGTATAGACTTTAATAAAACACAATCTTATAGGTAGGAAAAAATATATATTTATTGTTGGTTTCCTGTAAATGTATCCCTTCTAGCTTCAACCGCGAATATAACACATAATAACTGTATTTGCATTACTCTAAGGGTCGGTTTAGGGTTATGATATGTGTAGATGTTAATAAACCATAATTTTATCGACAGCATTTTCGTTGTCGAATTGTACTACCCACTGTTTTAATGGGAAGTAGGAAAATCTGACAGCGTAGGACAAATCGACAGAACACTGGCTCGGATGCGGCAGTGTCGGCTCGCTGACGGCCGCAGCATCTGCCCTGACTGAAGCGGGCAGTGAGTCCACAGGCATCCGGCCCGAGTGCGGCAGACGGAGTCGGGCCGAGTAAGTCGCCAGCAGGCGAGAATCTAACCGGAACTTGCCCGAGTGTATTTTGCTATCTGCGGAATGTTCACTGTTTAGTCTCAGAAGAACTGATTGGTTTGTAACAGCCTTTATTTGTTCAAAAATGTAAATAATATTATAAAAATGTTGAATAGTAAGGTTGCATTGTTTAGGTTCACAGCAGAGAACTAATAAAAATGTGGAGATTTGCCATCTTGCTGTTTCAAAGACCAGGTATTTTTTTTTTTTTTTTTTTTTTCTCTCTCAGAAGGTCAGACGGCAGAGGACGAGCAAACTACTTACAAACTGAGCTTTTAAATGAAGTACTGCATGCAGCTGATGTAATTTGCCATATTGCAGAGGCTCTTGGATTTGCGCGACACTGTAATTTAGTGAAAGACGCGTCACACCTGCACAACGAACAGCCGGGAGGAATCCGCGCTCGAGGACTGAAGACGTCAATGATCTGACTTTCACATTTGCCACAAGAGGGAGAGAGAATGCTGATGTGTGTGAAGGACTCGCGCGCTGCACACATCTGCATGTGAATTACACAGATGAGACTGATGAAACATCACACACCGGTGACAATGACAAGCGTCTCTCAACTTCTGAAAGTCGGTAAGTTTATTCACAAACTTCGTCGTTCGGCACAGGGTCATATTTATATTCAACATCATGTTGGATAAAGTGCTAAATGTTTAGTTGTAACTGTTACAGCTCGAACTGTGTAATATTTAATTACTGATGTCTATTTGTGCTATTTTACTTCATGAACAGCTTGCAGCATAAACCGCTCTAATCTAATTAAGTGAAAGGGCAGCAGTCAGACTCAGAATTATTTATTTTAATTTCAAGAAAACTAAAATTGAAAGAACGGCTACGTACATCATGATACCTCTTCTGATTATACCATTAAAGCATATGGTGCATCATGACAAAATTCATATATCATGTATCCATATATCATTTAGACCATGATTAGAATTATTTTTGAAAATATATAAAACATTACATTATGTATCATAAGGCAGTATGGATACCTTTTTAATGCATTGTTCATGCATGTTTCATATAAAGTGAAAGCAGAATGTTTATAGGATATTGCATGTTGTGGTGGTGCCAGGACGGCAAAATGCTTAATAATGTAAAATTATATTTATTTCTGCTATGAAATAAGCATCACACTTTTTTAATCTTGAATGTACAGAATATAGTCAAAGTCTCTTATTGCAAGACCTTAATCTGTTTAAAGAGAAAGACATTGTCAAAATTACATATTTTACAATCCAGACATTTTTGTTTGCAAAGATGTATCATTTTATTACTGCTTTGTAGCCTTATTTATTTATTATTTTCTTAAGATCTATGATTATTCACTCACCCTCATGCCGTTCCAAAACTTTGCATGACTTTCTTTCTTCGAACACAAAAGATGAAACTGTGAAGAATAATCTGGTTGCTTTTTTCCGTACAGTTATAGTGAGGTGGAAGTGAGGCTTTCAAAAAAAAAAAAACTAAAGGCATCATAAGAGTTCTATAAAAGCTATTGCAAGTCTTCTGAAGCCATGCGATAGCTTAATGTGAAAAACAGAAATTATACTTATTACATTAGTTGATGAGTTCTTTTAAAGGCTTTTGTGAACAGATTTACTTTTGAATAAGACTTCTTTTTTAGAGACATGTTTCATTTTTGATTGAACTGCTCTTTCAACTCAGATAGAGATAATATTATTTGCCACAATATTTTTCAGTTATCATGAAATAATGTCAGTGTTTATGTTTTGTGTTTCATATGTGGCTTGTCTCCTGCTTTCTTCTACTGGAAATACAATCTGAAACCATTTCAGAAGACAAGAACATTCCTGGGTCATGACCACTGACTGCTAGAAAAAGACTAGTGAACTTTGCGACCCCTTTTGAAACCAATCAGAAATCAGCAGCGCTCACAGGCTTCTCTCGAATTCTCTGTCATGGAGGACGCAAACATCACTCACTTGGCAGCCATCTTCGTAAACCCTCATAGTCAGGTGCCCGTTCTGGACGTTCACGACACTTACACAGACTTCTACGACATGGACTATGGTGTTCCTGCAGAGGAGATGCCGGACACCACGCAAGGACTGGCCTACTTTGTGGCCACCATCGTCATCGGAGCCGTGCTCGTCTGCATCATTCTGGTGTGCGGCTTCGGCAACTTCCTCTTCATAGCCACTCTGGCCCGATATAAAAACTCAGGAACCTCACCAACCTGCTGATCGCCAACCTGGCCATCTCCGACTTCATAGTGGCTGTGGTCTGCTGCCCTTTCTTGATGGATTATTACGTGGTCAAGCAGCTCTCCTGGGATCATGGGAAAGTGTTGTGTGCCTCTGTCAACTACCTCAGGACTGTCTCTCTCTATGTGTCTACCAATGCCTTACTGGCCATCGCCGTTGACAGGTTGGTGTGATTTAGATATCGTACCTCAGTCCCGCTAGACAGTTGAAAGGAAAAGGAAAGCCCGGGGTTGGGTCGCTTATTCAGCGGGCAAAATATTGTTGACTTTCAGATTCATGCATTATGAATTGAGCTTCCTGAACAAAGCACTTGACAACATACTGCTCAAATAGATGATTGTGAAAAAATTTTTCCTGCTCTTCAACAAAAGCTTTCCAGTAATTGAGTAGGATTTAATAATCCACTGTGCATTATCCTTCACTGGCATCAAATCAAGTGAACCTCTTCACTAGGAAATATACAGCTGTACTTAAAAACAAATATAAAGGCTATATTCAGCCTAAAAGCAGAAAATTAAAGCAATAAGTCATTTGAGAGGCTGTGAGTTATTATTTACAGTAAAGTAAATTTCACAATAAACAATACAAAATAAATCATTAGCCTAGCTGAAAGCTTTTTACAGTTGTCGAACAATGGAACATCCCCAAAATATAATTCGTCTCATTGTTTGCTTTTTTTTTCTAAAACCATGTGAACCATTTTTTTGTGAGTTTTGCTCATAAAAGGATAATTTTTAAAGAATCATTATGCAGCTCTTTTCCATGGTGTAATACTTCATAAGAGCAGCACATAAAAATAGTTTAAAAACTTTGTGTAGTGTTTATTCATGAGTATGCTGTCTTCTGATGCTATACAATAGTTTTGTGTCATAAAGAAACCAAAATGTATGCTTTTATTCGCTCACAATCTTCCCTTTTGCCAAAGTCTGAAATCTCATTCACATCTGCATTCATTAAAATGCACCATTCCAGGCTTGATGTCAAAGTTTGGAACAATAACAGCATACAGGTTTGGAACGACATAAAAGTGAGTAAATAATGATTAAATTAAAATTTTAGATTAACTTTTGGTTACAGTTTCTATGAAGCCTTTATTTGTAATGCAATAAATGGGTATTCTTACGGCATTATAATATAGGCAAAATGCATTATAAGCCTTAAATATTGATGTTGTTCAAGATCTGCACAGTATCTCCCTGCATCATGAAATACAAACCTATACAAATCTTCTTGTAAACAGGCTTTATAATGTGGTAATAATATTTATTAATGGTCTTTGCTTTGAGTAATGTAACCTGAGTTAAGTCTTCTTTAAAACAGCCTTAAGATATCATCAATGGGTTATGACACATTTGTAATTATCATTTCTAATTTTAATATCCACAAAACCATTTTTCATTGTTTTGCATGTAAAATGGTTACCAGTGAACTCACATTTACTTCACAGGTATGAAGAAACACTCCTAACCACTCATAAGATGTAGTAAGAAACTGCGCAGATCCTAATGTCAAGATATGAGACTTATAATACATGGTTAAAATGGTTAAAAATCTTCATACTCTTAAAAGTTATAACCACAAATATTTAATTAGATCCTTCATAATGTACTACTATGTATTTTTCTACTAAGTATTTAATAAGGAATTATGCATCTATTACAACGTCTTAAGAATACCTTTATAAAACATTATAAATAGAGGCTTCATAGAAAGTGTGACCAAACTTTTCAAATGTGTGGTCACAGCTGTGTGTTTAATAGCTTCGAACACATCACATCCATTCAGAATTTTGAGTCTGAACTATGTTTTATTCAATAAAATCTCCAGACCCATGTCAGAATGTAGAGACAGTGCTAATGGTGACATATGGAGGACTGCTTGGAATATTTCTTTAATAATGTGAGTGGATCTCTTCAGGCACTCAGGAAACTGTTTAAAATGCTGTCTGTGTGGGCTTTCTATCATCCTTTCCCTATGAAGGAATAAAATATGGCCAGAGGAAACAACACTTATGTGCTCTTTACTTAAGCCTACTCAAACAGCTTGAAATGGAATAAAATGTTGAAATATTGACACTATTAATGATTAATTTTGTCCTGTACCAGAGAACTACATTTTTGCTAAAATAAGAGAATAAAGAGTACATTATGAATTCTGTACTATTTCTATGGCAGCTAGATGTCAGAAGCATTTTATTTTTTAAAGCCAAACAACTTATGAAGATGAAGTGTCTGGGGAAACTTCAAAAGTCATTTTTAACAGTTCCATTTTGACAGGATGAGTTTGTTTGAACATTATCACATTATGTATTTTTTTAATTCTGATAATTTGATAAGCGTATAACCCACTTATAATTAAATCTGCCTCGCCGTTCGACTTGACTCTAATGACAGTCCATAATTAAGCAAAATTCAATTATGGATGACTTACAGATGCATAAGCTTCTGATCTATTGATTGAAATCTTTAAATAAGACAAACGGAACACATTGAACTAGATTAGCATTTCCTGAGGGAAACTTCAGTGCTGGCAATGCAACAGAAGAAATGTGTTGAAGTGTTAGGGAACTTCTGGTTTCACACAAGACTCATAAACACTGTCACCGTGCAGCACAAAAATATACAGTATATACGTACCTGAAGTTGGCGTATTTTGCAGACATTACTCCACCCTTTACTGTATATGCATTGGTGGGAAACAACATTACCATTTAACATTAACTGAGTAAAAGTACAGATACCATAATAAAAATGTTTTTCCAGTAAAAGTACTCGTTTTCCATTTTACTTAAGTAAAAGTACAAAAGTACTTGATTTTAATATACTTAAGCATTAAAAGTAAAAAGTACTGATCAATGAACCATGTGTATTATTTATTTTAGCCAGTACTAGTCAGACTAGTCATTTAGTGTCTATTAGTGCAGACATTTAATGTGTTGATCTGCAAATAATCAGTGGTGTAATTTAAAAAATTAATAATACTTAGTCACAGTACTTAAGTATTTTTTGGGAGAATATATACTTTACTTGAGTTTTTATATTTCTCTCAACTTCAAAATTTATTCCATTACATTTCCAAATTAAAATGTAAACTTATATACTCTGATACATTTCCCCAAAGCATATTTGTTACTTACCACAAAAATAAAGTCGGAAGAACACCGACTGCAAGGGGGCAGGTTTGATGAATCCATGGTCTGGTGCTTGCAAGTTAGACTCCTTAAAACCACCTTTGCTCATGTGCAAACAAGTGCTTGCACAATCGCAGATGATTCATTTTCAACTCAAGTCTAGGATGGGGTGTGCGATATACAGTATATTGTCTGCGATAATATGGAAAGTGTTGTTTTAACGATGTGCGATCTGACATTATCGACTATATAAAAAAAAAAACATACACAGAAAATGTACGCATAAACTACATGATGTAGTCAATTAAAACACATTTAGAATAATCAAAATTCAAGTAATTCTAAATTGTAGGCGGCTCTGTATGTTTTTTATATTTATATAATTTAATTGTCACCAAATAGGAGGACAAGACAGATAAGTTAAATTCAGCAGTTAAGTTTATTTATTAATTAATAGTGGTGGATAATGAGGTGAAACAGGTGAGGTGAGTTAATAGTGAGGTGAATTGGAGCAGATTATTGCAAACTGTTTTGCTGAGGGAACGGGTGACTCTGTGCCATTAATATAGTTAATCTATATCACATGAAGAGTGCGGTTTTTCCCCAGTGCTAAAAAAAAACAAAAACAAAAACAAAAACAGCTAAAACCAGCCTATGCTGGTTGGTGGTCTTAGCTGGATTAAAGTCGGGGCTACATGTTTTGCCCCTGGGTGAAGGTGTCGGTACATCCCGCGGCAGACCCAGTGTCTCATTCGGGGCTACAGATGAGCATAAGATGTCCATCGTAGCATCAGAGGAGGAGCTTTTGTCATGTGATGCTGAAGATTCTGCTGAGCAACCCCCGGCAATAGCACCTCCATCCCCCGAGCACTCAAGGCTGGATGATTGATATCTGGGCAACGGAAGTTAATGAAGAGCTCACTAAAATGTGAAAGGCACCTTACAGCACCCGGTCAAGTTTGAGCTCTTTCCTCCTCACCACTGTGGACATTCCCCAAGTGAAGCGTGTCAGGTCCTTCTCAAAAAATTAGCATATTGTGAAAAAGTTCATTATTTTCCATAATGTAATGATAAAAAATTTAACTTTCATATATTTTAGATTCATTGCACACCAACTGAAATATTTCAGGTCTTTTATTGTTTTAAAACTGATGATTTTGGCATGCAGCTCATGAAAACCCAAACTTCCTATCTCAAAAAATTAGCATATCATGAAAAGGTTCTCTAAACAAGCTATTAACCTAATCATCTGAATCAACTAATTAACTCTAAACACCTGCAAAAGATTCCTGAGGCTTTTAAAAACTCAGCCTGGTTCATTACTCAAAACAAAAATCATGGGTAAGACTGCCGACCTGACACCCTCAGGCGAGAGGGTAAGACACAGAAAGAAATTTCTGAACGAATAGGCTGTTCCCAGAGTGCTGTATCAAGGCACCTCAGTGGGAAGTCTGTGGGAAAGAAAAATGTGGCAAAAACGCTGCACAACGAGAAGAGGTGACCGGACCCTGAGGAAGATTGTGGAGAAGGACCGATTCCAGACCTTGGGGGACCTGCGGAAGCAGTGGACTGAGTCTGGAGTAGAAAACATCCAGAGCCACCATGCACAGGCGTGTGCTTTTGAACCAGAAACAGCGGCAGAAGCGCCTGACCTGGGCTACAGAGAAGCAGCACTGGACTGTTGCTCAGTGGTCCAAAGTACGTTTTTCGGATGAAAGCAAATTTTGCATGTCATTCGGAAATCAAGGTGCCAGAGTCTGGAGGAAGACTGGGGAGAAGGAAATGCCAAAATGCCTGAAGTCCAGTGTCAAGTACCCACAGTCAGTGATGGTCTGGGTTGTGCCATGTCAGCTGCTGGTGTTGGTCCACTGTGTTTTATCAAGGGCAGGGTCAATGCAGCTAGCTATCAGGAGATTTTGGAGCACTTCATGCTTCCATCTGCTGAAAAAGCTTTATAGAGATGAAGATTTCGTTTTTCAGCACGACCTGGCACCTGCTCACAGTGCCAAAACCACTGGTAAATGGTTTACTGACCATGGTATTACTGTGCTCAATTGGCCTGCCAACTCTCCTGACCTGAACCCCATAGAGAATCTGTGGGATATTGTGAAGAGAAAGTTGAGAGACGCAAGACCCAACACTCTGGATGAGCTTAAGGCCGCTATCGAAGCATCCTGGGACTCCATAACACCTCAGCAGTGCCACAGGCTGATTGCCTCCATGCCACGCCGCATTGAAGCAGTCATTTCTGCAAAAGGATTCCCGACCAAGTATTGAGTGCATAACTGAACATAATTATTTGAAGGTTGACTTTTTTTGTATTAAAAACACACTTTTCTTTTATTGGTCGGATGAAATATGCTAATTTTTTTGAGATAGGAATTTTGGGTTTTCATGAGCTGTATGCCAAAATCATCAGTATTAAAACAATAAAAGACCTGAAATATTTCAGTTGGTGTGCAATGAATCTAAAATATATGAAAGTTTAACTCATATCATCACACTTTATTTTTTTTTTATTTTTGGAATTTTAGAATAAATTGTAAATTTATCAATCATGATAGACATTCCCCAAGTGAAGCGTGTGGTTGTGGTGTACTTGTGCATGCAAAACATCACCACTTGGAGTAATCATCTGTGGCTCCCAGGTCACGGCGTGGTCTCTTGGGCAGGTGATGTCTACAATGGTAGTCCAGGAGCACCATCTATGGCTGAACCTAGCTGAGATGCAGGACACCAACAAAGTTTGCTTTCCTCCCTGTCAGTTACGATGCTTTTCTTCACCACAGGCCAAGAGTATGCGGATGCAGAATGCTTTGCTTCCTCATGCTTTCCTTGCCATTTCACAGCGGGATTCGGGGAACCTGGTAAGAGCTCCTTCTCTGCCTTTAATTTTACGAAGCTATGCTTCCAACGTTGGGCACTCTTCCTCCCCCTGCTGCACAACACAGGGTATGTCAGAGATCGTCTCTCTGGAGCTGCTTTCAGAGATTCCCCTGCCATGTATGAGGAGATTGCAGTCCTCCTGGCAAAGGATGCAATAAAGCCTGTCCCTCCAGTCGAGATGGAGGTGGGGTTTTACAGACTTTACTTCATCGTACCCAAGAAAAGTGGTGGGCTATGACCAATCCTGGATCTTGAATCAGTTTTCCTTCACAGGTTTCCACTCAAGACGTTGATGCAGAAACACATTCTTTCTTGAGTTCGACACCAGAATTGGTTTGCAGCAATTGACCTGAAGGACATGCATGTCCTGACACTGCTTTGACACAGACCATTTTCCCGGTTTGAGGGTCAGGCTTGTCAATACAAGGTCCCCTTCCTGCTGTTCCTGTCTCCCCACATATTCACAAAAGTTGTGGAGGGTGCTCTGTCTCCATTACGGGAGAAGAGCATCCGAGTCCTCAACTGGCTTATATTAGCTCTTGAGATCTGTTATGTGAGCACAGGGATCAGGTGCTTCAGCATTTCAGTCAGCTGGGTCTTGGGGTTAACTGGGAAAAGAACAAGCTCTTCCCTGTGCAGAGCATCTCTTTTCTCGGTATTGAGTTGGGCTCGGTCAATATGATGGCACATCTCACAAGCAAGCGTGCCCAGTCAGTGCTGAGTTCTTTCAGGGGAAAAATAGTGATTCCTCTAAAACAATTTCAGAGGCTTCCGGGGAATATGGCATCATCAGCACCTATAAAACAACTTTACAGCCCACAAACACACCTGGAAACTCACTGGCTGCACAGCTGAGTCCCGAGATGGGCATGGCACCGTGGCATGCATCTGGTGATTGTTTCATCAATTTGTCATTGTCTTTTCAGCCCCTGGACAGGCCTTGCTTTTCTTCGGGCAGGGGTGCCCTTGGAGCAAGTGTCGAGGCATATTGTTGTTATAACAGATGCCTCCAGGACGGGCTGGGCAACTTAATGCCCTTCAGTGGCATATTAATTGCCTCAAATTGCTGGTCATACTAATTGCAATTTGCTGTATTCGACTACTGCTACAAGGGAAGCATGTGCTTGTCCGGACAAACAACACTGCGACAGTTGCGAACATCAACCATCAAGGGGGAATACGCTCTCGTCGCATGTCACAACTCGCCCACAAACTCCTCCTTTGGAGTCCGATGCAGTTCAAATCGCTGTGTGCCATTCATGTTTTGGGGGAGCTCAACCATGCAGCCAATGCACTCTCCAGGTAGCTTACCCTCCTGGGAAAATGGAGACTCCATCCCCAGGTGGTTCAGGTAATTTACAGTTGATTCGGGGAAGCACAGGTCGATCCGTTTGCTTCCCAGGAATCCTCCCATTGCCAGTTATTCTATTTCCTGACTGAGGACCCCCTCAGCATGGATCTGCTGGCACACAACTGGCCCTGGGGGCTGCACAAGTATGCCATCCCCCCAGTGAGTCTCCTTGCAGAGACACAGACCAACCTCATGCTTCTCGTGACAGCCTTCCTTGGAGAATTCCCCTGAGGAAAGACCTTTTTTCTCAGGGGCAGGGCACCATCTGGCACCTGTGTACCTATCTCTGAAACCTGCATGTTTGGTTTCTGGATGGGATGCAGCAGATTTTCCTGGCTTGCCACAGGTTGTGATATATACTATCACTCAGGCTAGAGTCCCCTCTACTAGGCAGGCTTTTGCTCTGAAGTTTAGCTATTAATTGGAGTTATTCACAGCTATAATACCCATCAAGAAAACCAAAAATTACAACCAAAACACCCCCACAAAGCAACCAACCTTTGAAGATGAGAGCTCATTCCAATTGGAGTTTGGCCTCTTCCTGGGCATTCGCACACGACGCCTCTCTAGCAGATATCTGCAGAGCTCCGAACTGGGTGACACCTAATACTTTAGAGAAATTCTAAAATATCAGAGTTGAGCCAGTCATTGGCCATTTTATGTAATGGTCAAAGGTGATTGGGGCTCCCAAGTGAGACCCCTAACGTTTATGTTGACAAAACGTCTTTGTTCCCTTCTTTAGGAAATGAGAGTTACATAATGTAACCTAAACAAAAAGTTACATAAGGTTTTTTTTTTTTTTGGGGGGGGGGGAGAATCAGCTCATGAATGCATCTTCAGAGTGGGTGGTTATTTTTAAGTTCAAAATAACTAGGATTAACTTCGTGTTATGAAATGTACTGGAGTAAAAAATTATATTGATATTATGCTTTGTGATGTAATGAAGTAAAAAGTAAAAGTACAAATTTCCAAAAAAAAAAATATATATATATAAAGTAGAAATAGTAGATAAAGTACAGAAACTTGAAAAAATATACTAGTAAAAATATTCCATTACTGTCCACCACCACTACTTGGCATATACCACTGACATCTAAACTCACATATCATGACTGTGCTGAAAACAGTGACTATGACTGAATGTAAATGTGCATGGTACAGCACTAAACCATTGCAGACTGTTAAACAGTACCTGGTTCAACAGGATTGTAAGTGTTTAAAATGCAGGGGTTTAGTGAATTTGCCCCATAGAGAAAGGAAATTGAATGGAATCCCACTAATTGTCATTGTTGTGTTTAGGTATATGGCCATTGTTCATCCCTTGAGGCCCAGAATGAAGCACCAGACAGCATACTGTCTCATAACTGGGGTGTGGATTGTCCCAGTGCTCATTTCTATTCCCTCTGCGTACTTTGCGTCCGCAACCAAAGTCCCCAATGGAGCCAACCGCAGCAAGACCTTCTGTGCCCAGATCTGGACGGTGGACCAGCAGCTGTACTATCGCTCATATTTCCTGTTTATCTTTGCCGTGGAGTTTGTGGGCCCAGTGCTCACCATGGCCCTGTGCTATCTGTGCATCTCCAGAGAGCTCTGGTTCAAGAGTGTGCCAGGTTTCCAAACGGAGCAGATCCGCAAACGCCTGCGCTGCCGGAGGAAAACTGTCATGGTGCTGATAGGCATTCTCACAGCGTACATCCTCTGCTGGGCTCCATACTATGGCTACACCATCCTGCGCGATTTCCACCCCACATTCATCTCCCGAGAGAGGAACTCCCTGGTGGCTTTCTACATTATCGAGTGCATCGCCATGAGCAACAGCATGATCAACACGTTCTGCTTCGTCAGTGTAAAGAACAACACTGTCAAATATTTCAAAAGGATCGTTCTCCTTCGCTGGAAATCCACCTACACCTCAAGGAAGAGCGCAGATGAGACAGACATCAATCCCCAACTGACCGAATGTAGAAAGGGAGCTGAGCTGAGTGGTTTTAATGTCACCCATATTACAGATGATTAAAGTGAACTGATGATGCTGCTTATGGACATTGTTCTGCAGGTGAATATCGCTTGACAGCTGTTATATTTTTAAATTAGTTAATTATTTTTTTTTCCTGTGAAATGTGCCATTTTCATACTTTGTATGTATAATGTGTTTATGATACAGCAAAAATTATTATTTGAGTTGTTTAATGAGTGAATTAACTACTCATCCCTTAAAGCATTGAGAATGACAAAGCAATGGTTCAGTAAAGAACTACTGACTTAGTTATTGATTATAGGTATAGAAACTTTTTTTTGGGGGGGCTTGGGGGGGATATTTAGATACAATCATTTAAGCATGTGTCAGGAGAATCAACGCCATTTGCAATGCTTTGTGAGAATGGCTCTGTATGCTGAAATTTTTAATTGCAAATCTATGTTGTCATGGTAACAGCCTTCTCTGATTGGTGAAGGGTTTACTCTGGATTATGGGTAGTGTAGTTATTTACATTAAAATTGTAACATTTTCATATGGTACGTTCAGATGGTATTGTTAAAAATCAATTTCTCTATGAAGAAAATGAGTGGGATATTTACAAAACTGTTATGCTCGATTGTTTAAAATAACTAAATACAATCATTTTCAGAAGTATTTGTACAAATACATGTATGGCCTCATTGAACCACCACTCAATACTTTACTGTTACATAATATAGATTATTTAAAAACCAGTCTGATTAGCGTGGTCTTTTATCAGTGTATGTTTTATATGTAAAAATGTATCTTTACTTGGTTCTGAAATGTGGTTGTTTGCTGTCTTTTGTGTTGGTTGGTACAGTATCTGCATGTATTCTAGCCAAATAAAGTAGAACCTGAGAACCAAGCCATGTGTCATGTAGAGTCCTTGAAATTTAGAGTAATAATTCAAGAAGCAATATTGACGAGTTTAGAGGTAATGTCTGGATGTTCAATCTCACATAACCTACGAGTTATATTTCTGCTTGCTCTTTAAAGCAGGGTCTATTTATCTTAGGTTCAGGGACAGTTCATGCATAATTTCTAGATTCTGTCAATACTCAAACTCATAACTTGAATTTTTCGATCATAATATGAATTGTGGTCATGTACCAGTGTAATAATAGCTCATGATGTCTAAATCTGGATCAGATCTGTTTAATATTTACTTTGCCATTATAGCAGTGAATTTTAATGCAACTTCCACAAAACAATTGTATCTTTACTTATTTTTATTTTATATAGCAGTTCATCTGTCATCTGTTCTCTTGGCTATGATAGTCCAATCAAGTCAAGCCTTAAAAATTTTGCCACCATTTACCCACCATGTAGCTCTCATCTTAACTGTATTCCTTTGAATCTTAAAAAGAGATGATATCAAAATGCCAAAGCTGCTGTTATTTCTGTACAATGAAACTGCATGCCAATAACTGCCTATCAAGTTCTGCTGCAATTTTTGTTCTTTTGTTTCATGCCAGGACTGCCATTGGAGCTCTCAGTGAGGGGTAAAAAGCATATAATGACCATAAATCTAAAACAGACACATATTTGATAGCTGGTAACATTTTTCTTTCAAAATTATTTTATGGTGACACTTTAGTTTGGGGACCAGTTCTCAGTATTAACTAAATAATAACTACGACTTTCACCTCAATAAATTAATAATTTGCTCCTTATTAATAGTTAGTAAGCTAATTGTTAAGTTTAGGTATGGGATATGATTAAGGGATCTAAAATATTGTAATGCAGAACAAGGCATCAATATGTGCTTTATAAGTATTAATAAACAGCAATTATGCTAGTAATATGCATGCTAATAAGCAACTAGTTACTAGTGATAATTGGTCCCTAAACCAATTTAATCCTGTGTGCTGTCTTGAGAAATACTAACACTGTAGCAGGAAACATTTATTTCACATCTAGATCAGAATTCAATGTAAAATTTTCTTAAAACACACACACAGATAGAGAGAGAAAACCAACCAACAATTCACAAACAATTGTAACAATGTGTTTATCATAGATTTGCAGAGATGCACAGAAGCTGGTCTAAACCTGACTGAACCTGTTTTAGGATTATGGAAGGCAACTGTTAAAAAAAAAAAAAAATTCTTCAGACCAGCAATCACAGACCCCTCTAAAACTTCATAATTATCATAAAATGCTTTAGTATAAAATCCTATTTCACTTCTGTGCACAGTATAACTGGATTCATTTGATCAATTATGGAATAAATGGTAATTTCTTAAATTCTGATTGAATTAGCCACGTTCAAAGTGGTTACAGATAAACAAATGCCGTTACTGAAGTTACATTGCCTGGCAACCTTCAATTGCATTTAGTTTAAGCTAGTTCACACCAAGACTATAAAGATAACATAAAGATTACCATGATACCTGACCATAACATTGTTTAATATAAGCATGCTGCATGTATGTTGTCTGCTGCTTTAAATACTTGAGCGCTTCAATATCGTTCTCCTCTGTTGTGTTCACCATAGTTGTGGTGTTGTGGATGATTATTAAAACTTATCGTTATAGTATTTGTTAAAGTTTTCTTCCTTGGTGTGATCGGACCTTTCGATTAAAAGACATATATTACTAGAAAATTAGCTTATTCTATTCATTATTATTCATATATTTATGGAACATTGGTGTCTTTTAGCATATTGCTGTTGGGTCCTTTTTTAAAGCAGTAAGCCATTCGAAGCCATGCTGTGATTTTACCACAGTTAAGGGGGGTTTAGTTACTCCACTTCTTATCATGCAGAACAATAACCGTCAAGTACTTGAAAGGCACTAAATAAATGGGGGAAATCATAAATTCAGAGTTAAAGGCTATATTGAGAGAGAAATTATGCAGAAATAAGGATGTTACTTTTTATAGGACAATACTTAGGCACATAATTTGTTGTTGGAAATAGTAATGTACCGGATGCCTTAATCAAAACTGATCTACAGAAAATGTAACCCTGGAGCTTTCTTTGCTGGAAGGCACGTAAATGGCTTATGACTTGATTATTTGACTAATTTGATTATTAATACAGATTATATGGAAGAAATGTTTGAGCTCATACTGAGGCATTTGACTTGGTGCACACTTTGTAAAGGTCTTGAGATCACTTCTGAAATTTAGAGGAGACAAATGTGAGAGCTCTCGAGTCTCTAGTTAAGGAGAAAAATCTGAGCACAGTGTGTAAAGTTGTTGAAATCTATTTTAAAGCTTTAAAGAAGACCATTGAGAGATAGTTTTTGTCTCAGGAGACAAGTTTGAGAAGCAGGAGACTCAAGCAAAAGTTTCCATTCAGTCTTAAGGTAACCTCATTTCTGTCTAGGAGAAATATTTGAAATGGTAAAGAGATCTCTTTTTTTATTTTATTTCTTCCCTCTGGTTAGCTTCAATGTCATTTATCTACACCATTTCAATCAAAGACAACACATGAACATGAAGTTGTTTTATGTAGACAGCGTTTTATTGCAACGCAATAATTTTAACAGAGGAACAGAGGAAACCATAACCTATTTACATACATGCAAAAATGGGCTCTACAAGACAAAATTTTATTAATAAACAAGCAAAACAAACAAACAAACAAAAAACACTAGTGTTACATTTGTTTAAAAAAGGTACAGTTCTTAGACTAAACAACTTGTAAGTCCTTTCTAGTCTGTTTGGAAAATGTGGTGTATACAGTGCTGGACATTCAACATTTATAAATTTAAACATTTAAACTAGTGACCCTTGATATTCTGAAATGTTTAATTCTATTTAAATTATAATTTTAGCATTTATAACATTAGTAAAAGTTTAACGTTTCTCCTAAAATAAAACTGAAGACATCTTAAGACAAAGCTGATATCGCAATGAGACATATTAGAGAATCACACTTAGTATCCTGAGAGTAGAGTAACCTTCATTAGAGCCATAGCTTTGTGGGCAGCACATAGACGTGAAGCACAACTGCACCGCAGACAGCATGAGTTTGAATCCCAGCTAAAGGTACTTTTCTCCTGTTCAATTCTCACCTGTCCAATTGTTTCCTGTCTCTATTCCTACTGTCCTGACCATTAAAGGTGAGCACTTAAACATTTTTATAATGTAGTCTTGCAAGAGATTACAGCAAGACAATAAGAGATCTCCCATGTTTCTCACACGTTTCTCTCCCATTGTCATTTTGGATTCCTTTCTTTCAGAACTTTCTCATGTCTCAGTTGTGTCTACTTTTATTTCTCCTAAGGATTTTTAGGAGAAACATCTGAGACACTGTTGAGACTAAAATGAGAAATACATGAGAATCACAACTATGTCTCCTCCTGAGGTTAGAAAGATTAACCACTGAGCAATAAAATATTCCTATAATGGAGTCTTGATAGACAATGCAGCAAGACAATAAAGAGATATTCTGTTTCTTCCTCTACATTCTCTGTTTTGACTCTTTTTTTCTCAAATATTTCTCATGTCTCACTTCCATTTGCTGCTCATTCTAGATCCACTGCCTGAATAAGTTCCCACTGAAGAAAGTTCACAGCTCTCACAGGGAGATGAGAAGGGTGGGTGCATTTTATATGGAGGGCAAACGGTCAGGGGTTTGGAGCTAAAAATACTCTAAATTTCCTCAAAAGAAATACAGTTTTTAGCCAAAATGCATCTTGACAGACCTATTATTTTGAAGAGAAAAAAAGAAAAGAAATGAAAAGAAATGCACTAAGTTACTGTTACCATGGAAATGGCAAAAAATTAGCAGCGACCTAGTCACAAATGAAGTAATTGCTCCTGTTCACCTTTCTGACTTGGTCATCACAGGTACAGTACTTTGGTAGCTAAAGTCTACCTCACAGGCAGATTCATCAAGGTCTTATAGAGAGCAGGGTGTGTGAGTCACATCACATAATCACTGAGGTGCCTCAAGGTTCAGTGCTTGGTCAGCTCCTTTTCTAGACAGAGCCCCTTCTAATTTCTGCCAATCCATCGGCCGACCACAATAGAACTTTCACACTGCGTTTAACCCTGCTTATCATTGTTCTGTCCCCATATTTAATCCTGGGTAGAGGCATGTTTCACACTTGTCATTTAGAAGCAGCACTAGCACTGGGGTTATGAAACCCTGCTCCAAAGCAGGATAAGCTCTGCTTTTGTGGTGTTAACCCTGCATAACGGTGCCAAATGTATTCAGTGTGAAATGATTTGGTGTTTATGTTAAAATGTTATCATTAGATGATTTTATAGTATGCATCAAGGACAGGCGCTTTAGGAAGGCGCTTTAGGAATGTATAGTGGGAAACGTCAGCTTATGAATACACAGGATCAATTGTTAACCCCAGGTAAATTGTGAGCAGTGAGAAACATGACGATAACTTACTCCACAACACTAATGCAAACAAGACAGCAAGGAACCTGGGAATACTGTTTGATGATTCACTGAGCTTTACCACTCATGGTTGTGCATGTTTGTGCATTACATGATCCGGTCTTCAATCAATCCAAAGAGAGCCAGTATCACACTTCTCCTGATTTCACTCCATTGGCTACCAGTTACTGCCAGAATCAAATTTAAGGCTTTGATGCTGGACTGCCACTGGAAACACATTCTCCAACATCAATATAAAGATATGCACGATTAATATAAATAAAACTAAAATCACAATTTGACTTACAGGACTGTGAGTTTGAGTTGCTTATAACCTGCATTTGAAAAAGCAACACACGCTTAACATTTTACCAAACTTGCAATGAGAAATGTTTATAAAATCTGTTGTCCAACAAAATACAACTTTTGATAACATGTTTTACTCCAGTGTTTAAAATACTGTACCATCATTTTGTGATCTGTTTTGATTTTTTATTACAGAATGAAGCAGAAAATATATTATTTTCTAATATTCTAAATCAGTCAACTCTTATCCTGGGGACCCACTGCTCTGCAGATTTTGTATTTCTTCCTTATTTAACACACCTGATTCAAATCATCAGCTTATCAGAGACATCCAAAAATGTGTAGTGTTGGGCAAAGTTACTTTTAAAACTAATGCATTATGATATTGTGTTACTCCCTAAAAAAGTAACTAATTGCTTTTTTTATTAATTTTAGGAATAGTGAATCTTTTTTTTTTTTTTGCAAGTGAGATGAATAAATGCATGTTGACATTTAGTAAGCATCCTGTTTCCACAGCACAGAGAACGCCTCTGCAATTACTCCCAATTTCTCTCAACATGGGGACAGGAGTGCTGTCAGTCAATAAATGGTAAAAAAATGTTATTGGCATTACTTATTTGAAAAAGTAACTCTAAGATATTTTCTTGTAAATTAAAAAGTAATGTGTTACTGTACTAGCTACTGTACTAGAAAAAGTAATCTGATTACATAATGTGTTACTTTTAATGTGTTACCCCAACACTGCTGAGAACAACTGTTGTCATATCACTGGCATTATTTTTCTATGGTATTTATTAAATACACAGTTTACTCATTTACTTAATATGAAACGGAAACATTTTGTTCTGTTCTGTGTGATTTCTGCTGCCAACTCATTTCTAAGGATTACATTAGTTTAAACAAAACTTTAAATGTAAAAAAAAAAAAAAAAAAATAAAAAATAAAAACATTTCTGCAACTGTTTAACTATTATTAATGATTATCCATTTTGTTTGACGTTGGATTTTTATTCATGTGTTATAAGTCTTCATTTAGTCTCACATAGCCGGACCTTCAGACTGACGGCAGAAGGTCTGGGAACCTTGGCCGCTTTGAATGGCAAGGACCACCCAAGAGGCCATATGACTGACAGATAAAGCAACCAATCACGTTTTGGTTTATGCCGTGTCATGTTTAGGGGCGTAGAAATGTGCCCACAATGACAGACCGTGTTTAAAATCTCTTGAACGTATTTTAAATATTCTATGCCTTGATCATTGAATATTTCACATACTTTTAAAAATCCAGTGTTTTGATCCTTATAAGCGCTCATTATAATAGCTGCAAACACAATGGCTTTCTTCTAACATGAGGGGCTTTGGCATCACTGCATATTTGTTTCCAGGCAGAACGTTAAAGAATGCGACACACACATCTCCCGGAAATCTTATATAATTCAACCAATCAGATGACGGCTTCGAAACTTCTGAAGTGTTTCCCATTTTTTTTTTGCCTTGTGCATCAGACGTTCAGCCAACAGTCTGGGTGTGATGTCTGAGGCTGAGACTAAGCCTTCATTTAGAGATCTTCATCTCCATCCTCAGCAGTGACCATAAGCATCAAACCCCACTATAGGGTGGTCAGTTTTGTGATTGACCGCACAATTTCAACACATTTTTATTTTATTTATTTTTTTGTATAGTATTTGCATATTAAAGTAAAGTATCATACATTTGTTCTTTCTGTAGTTCAAATGATTGTATGACTGATTTCATTGCAGTGGTTAACATTGTATCTACTTTTTGTGTGTTTTAATTATTTTATATTTAGCTGCTATACTTTCTCAAGTATGACATTATGATGTGCTGTGGTCAATTATACGAGTTAACGAGTTGATGTGTGCAGTCAGTAATGATGTAATTTCCAAGAGTGTCTTTTTTCCTCCATGTACGCTGCAAATCAATTTCCCTGCTGAGAGAGGGAATAAAATTATATGACACAAATACATAGTGTTCAAATTACACCCTGTAAATCAGTGTTTCTCAACCCTCGCCCTGAGCGCCGCCCAGCACTGCACATTTTGTGTGTCTCCCTAATTAAACACACCTGATTCAACTCATTAGCTCATTAAAAGAAACTCCAGGAACTGAAATAGGTGTGTCAGATAAAAAAGACATACAAAATGTGCAGTGTTGGGGGGGTGCCCAGGACAAAGGTTGAGAAACACTGCTGTAAATCAGACTTGGCCTGTGACAAAGATGGATCTGCTAATCTCCAGCAGGATGGCAAAAGCTGTGCCAGTGCTGTTTCTCACCTGTATCTCCTAATCATCTGAAGCAGCAAAGAAGTTTCAGCCAGCTAATACAAACACCAGGGCCGTGCAAAGTGGGTGGCCTGGTGGCTAGAGCCACTGCCCCTTTGCCCTCATCGGCTGAGTTGCCCCTCCTACCAATCCCCCCATTAACCCCAGCTCAGAGCGGTCTGTTCCCGCTCCACTAAAGATCTGCTGATTCCGCTAATCCACTCTGTGTTTTCCCCCCACTTCTCCGCATCACTCACAATCTGTGTGCCCCTCTCTGGAGTGGAGACCACAGTCCCCAAAGCTCGTTGCTTTAACAGGTAGATGCATTACAATCCACATTACAGTCAGTTGATGATTCGCTGAATTAGTAATTTGGTAGTTTGTTTTTGTATTTCTGTCTGTAATGATTTGCTCTCAGTCTTTTAAATGTGATAACAACAAAATATCCATGTTCTTAGAATTAGAATGTGTAATCCAATTATTGTACCCGATCAGATCTAATTTCACTGTTGTTGGCACACTTTGTAGACAAAAAATAAAAAATGACAAAGAAAAAAAAAATACCTTTACAAAAAAGAAGACAGAGCCAGAGAGAGAAAGTGCGAAGCGAGGCTGCTAAGTCAGTTCAACATTGCAAACATGAATACAAATCTCCAGCAGGTAAATCATCATATAGAATATTTAGCAGTTTGTCACACTTTAATTCTTGTAATTAAGTATATTTCCCATTATAATCACTTGATACTAGTAATCTATAACACATCATAATTTATCAAAACCATATTAATAATAGGCCTATAAATAGTTAAAAATAATATAAATGTTCTAAATGGGTTGTTTATTAGTATATAATATAGATTTATGCTATAGAATATTAAATTAAATGACTAATACTTATAGGGGAGAGTGGAGTAAGATTAGCCATTTTTTACTTATGTTGTCCACAAGATAAGTTAAAATGATGCAGACGTACAATGAAAGTATCTATCCTATCCTGTCCTGTCCTGTCCAAATGAAAGTATTCCTATCATTTTAAATGATCAGAATGTATCTATGACAAAGAGTTCTAAAAATATGGCTTCTTATTAAAAAGTGTTCATGGCTCAGTTTGCCCAGGGTTTGGGGTAAGTTGACCCGAGTCGAGTCAGTGGGTAAGATGCACCATCTGGGTGTAAAATGACCATCTGACCAAGTCTGATTCAAACCCATGTGAAATAAATAATAATTTAAAAATGAATTTAATAATTTCCTTTTACAAACAGTCATATTTATTTTTTTAATGAAGATAACTGTAACATTAAACCAACCAAATGAAGTTTCAATTTCAATATTTAATTATTTGCATTTCTGAAACAATATGTTGAACACCAAAGTTGTAGCCTTCCTAAAAACGGACTAAACAGAGAGTTTGTTGGCCATTAGGGACTACGGGTGTAAAGATATATCTGATTATAATGTGATGAAAAGCAATTTCTGGTTCATATCAGAGAAGAATTTGGTGCACTTGTACACTGTCCCTATCAACTATAAACTACAAATAATATGTATATATGATAAACTAAACAAGTAATTTCACATTAAAACATCAGTTTATAATTCAGAGATTTAACTTAACTACAGTGCCTTATGGTGGGGTAAGTTAAATTTGGCTCACTTTGCCCCATAGCTGCCATTTTGGAAAAAATAGCTACTGTTGATTATCAGTTCAGGCTAATATTTAGCTAATTCATTTGCATGGTTTTATATGTTGCTAAATCACCAATATGTATCGTTTAGACCTAGATAAATTTGCTTTGATGTAACAACCATTACATCTGTTATGCTAAAATTGTACTTTGACAAGCCAAAAACAGTTTTTCATGTAAATGGGTGCCTTCCATTCCCCCAATTTATTTCTCCTTTTCAGTCTGGCAGAAATGATGGGTGGTCCCAAAATACATGGTCACAAGACAGTAAAAGTGTACAGTTGCCAAGAAACAGACTTACCCCACTCTCCCCTACTTCCATTGAAAAAGGAAATATTACAGAGTGTGCTGACATCTCTGTTAATTGTATTTTTGTAACAACTGGATAATTTGTATTAAAGAGCAGGTCATATAGGTTTTTGAAAAATATCTCTTTTGCAGTTTGTAGCTATCCTTAAATGAAAACAATCTGCAAAGTTGTTAATCAAAAAAGTGCATGATAAAGATATTGTCTCTCAAAAGAGAGTCGGTTTTGAATCACCTTAACGAGTTGTTATATTTTTGAATCTTTTGCCTGTTACGGGTATACGTCACTGGGTAACACATTTGCATAATCCCCACCTGCCCATGAAATACGAGTCTGACCTGCCCACAAACACTTCCGCTAGTTAGTGTGTTTACATCATGTTGAGAAGACGCTGTGTTCAAGGATATATAGGAGAAATTGCTTTTCGACCTGTATCTCATATACTGAAGCTGCCTTGCTGTTGGAGAGTCAGCACTTCAAAAAACAAGCAAATGTACCGGCACACACTATTTAATATATTAAACTGCTGTTGTATGGAAAAATAAAAGAGTTGTGAAAAAAAATCCAAGAATGAAATTAAAACATATAGGTTTTAAGTGATGTGAGGGTCAGTAAATGATAACAGAATTTTTATTTTGGTGTGAACTATTTCTTTGCAAGCATTCAGTAGTAGATTCATGCACTGGTTCATTTTATTGTTCATTTTAAAGTGGACAGAGCTGAGGTGTCGAGCTGTTTCTTATAGGCCTTGTTGACTGTGAGTGGAGTGTGCTTGGAATGCAAAGTGGCTTTCTGATGCTAACATGCCAATTTAATGCAAATAGCACAGTGCATCAGAAGCAAAGTAACAACAAATTTGTAAATTGTGGCATTTTAGTGACACATTTAATATGTTGTTCCAGACTGTAAAATGATGCACACAAAAGGTTTTGTAATGTAACACAGTGTCCTAGTTGGTTTGTTGTTTCTGCTTCTTTTGTTTGTGAACATTACAGTTTTATTACCACTAAGTGCACAAGCAACATCCGGCCATCACTTGTCAAAGAACAATGATATGGACAATGACATGCAGACATGCAGCATTTATTAAGTCAACAGGCATATAGAAAGACTAAAAGTAATAATAATAATTAAAATATTATCCTGTGTAATGCACTTTCCCATTTGTTTATCAATATGCAAGAAGATAAAGGCACGCAATGGCATTTAACGGCTTAAAAGTCAACTTAAAACATTAATGGCACGCCCCTTGCTAAATTACCCTCACAGGTGGAGAATGAACCAAATTAGTGCAATTTCTTCATGACAGTTAAGTAAACTGATACTGATTACTGGCTGAGGGGACTGAGTGATTTCAGATTGCTGTAAGTGAAGTGCTTTTCTAACTCGGTTGGAATCACATACTGACAGGGACTCAGCGTTTAAGTTCAAGGTATAACACAAGTGGTCATTGTGATGGTACAAGTTCAGTGTCACTTGGAAACATCTTTGCGGCACACTGCTGAATATGTATTGGCTGTATGTTGTTAGTACTTGAGAAGAGTGGTGCATTCATTGCACAGATGGTCTCCATGAGTTTCAAAGCTTCCTGTCTCAAGTATATTCAGACTTGTCAGAAAACACTGGCAGCCATGAAATCAGACAGGCACTCTACGGTTGACTTTTATTTATGCATTGCTCTACAGTCCTTTCAAATAAACTCAATGGCTGGAGACATATGGGCAGAGTTTTCAGATCGGTCACTCAGGAGAGCTGGATGCGTACAAATACATTGTAGTCAGGCATATAAGAGCACTGTTATTAATGTTCTTTCAATTCCTTAATTGTCGTGGCTTAGATGCTAACTGTCATCTTAAAACAATCTGAAAACTCCTCAGTAGAGTCCATCAGTGAGACACAAATGACTTGACTGAACTGAATTCTTTACATCTTATGTAAACATGAATTAGTTCAAACATACCTTTATCTTTCTTCAGCTAATTCACATGTAAATCTCTTTTAATGGAAGAATTTGGATGGTGCGGCTTTATGTAAGTGAGCTAAAATTGTAATCGGAAGACCTGCAGACCATTCATTAAAATTGTACAAGCTGTACTTGAAACAAAAAAAAAAGAGCAGACATGCCAATTCTTAACAAAACATCCTCTTTGGCTCAAAAAACAATAACAACAATAAAAAAATAATATACACAAAGAAACGTGTCAGGGCTGGGCAGGACCTTCAGCATAGCAGCATAGCATAGACCATCAAACTCCAGCGACATTTAACTCTGCGTCCACAAGCAGTGTCAGGTGTGTCAGCCAAACCCCTGCGAACACCTGAATACTTACAAAACACACAGCCTAGGCTGTGTTAAGTGGATGTTAAGTGGATGTTGGCTCAGTAGCATTTGTTTGCTGTATGCAACACCAACTTTAACTTTAAAATCATTTTTAAAACGTTATGTAGCCAGGAGTCATTTTTTTTTTATTAAGTACATCTTTCAAAATTACTGGAGCTAAAACTAAAAAATCCCACACATCTTGAGGGTTTTGTATTGCTCTATGTAATTATGGGGGAAAGAGTCACTTTGGGGAAAAAAGGATGAAGAAGAGGGGGAGGAGGAAGTGATAAGAGATTAAATTCCGATAATTAACTTCAAAGACAAATGACCAGAAAATGGGAAAATAAAAGGGGTATTAAGAGAAGTGAATGAAATAATCAGGGCCTCTGGAAAGAAGCTGGAAAACTTACTTACACCCATGATTATATGTGAGACTATAATGTAAGGAAAATGTGTTTTTCCTTCTTTGAAGGTTACTAAACATGACTTTTTCAGAATGATTTAATTGGAGGAATGCAAAAGTACATTTCTAAGAACTTGATATATATACTTTAGACTTATAAGAGCAAGGCCATATTTATGAATGTGAATACAGGTTCTGCTGATTTATTTGGAGTTTTCTTGATCACTGGTTGACAATTCTGTACATTTCCCCACACCAGTCTAATAATGGTCTATAGTAACTCTATATGGTAACTCACTATACCTAACATTTAAAAACAATGCAAACTGAGGTTGTTCGGTTGGTTGGATGCAAAGTGGATCTGTCGGTATGCTGTCAAAAATTACCCAAGACAAACAGGTAGACAGGTCTTGTTTATATAAATCATAAAAAGGAGTGCATTTCACATTTTTATCCTTGAAGAATTGTGACATTCCATAAAAGATGTGCTGAATCAGGTACACACACACTGCTCCTCAAGCCATTCCAGTGTTTTTTTATTTATTTATTTATTTTTTTCCAGAAGACCTCTAAGCTCCCATCTGCCCTTGCGGGATGTGAATCCTTATGAATGCAGGCAGCTTGCCCACTTTTGTTGTTCTATCAACATGATGGCCACTCTCAGTCTGCTTCAGTCATCTGATGCCACAGCACTCTCAGTCCATCAGTGGTGACTCAGTCGGTGGCCCAGTGTACAGATGAGAACACAGTGTACCATTAACAACCTCCAGAGTCATTGAACATGCAGCGTTCTGGTCTGCTGCCTCGGCTTTTAACACAATAAATCAGACTGCTGCCTTCACTGACTCCCTGAAGATCAGCCGAATGCTCCTCGTCCCTGCGTTGCTCTCCATGTCAGGGAATTCCTTAGAGAACATCAGAATATGCTGTCATTTTTCATCTGCTGTAGCACTGACAGAACTGAACGACCCCATGAAATCAGAACAGAAGTGTTGTGGTTTCTAGTCACATTCTGGAAAACAGATCAAAACAATGATGCCTCATCTTGTTTGCATAACTTTGGTCAGTGGCGTGCTCAGGGGAGGCCCCTTTAATCGCTGATGCCTGTTACCGACTAGCTAGTAGCAATTCCTGTTTTTATTATTTTAAAAAAGTCTACATAGCAAGTAATTTGTACTTCTGAAACTATTGTTAGGATTTTATTAGTGAATTTACTGTGTACTGTAGGTACGTTTTTTTTTTTAAGTTTTTGTTGTTGTTGTTGTTTTTCCAATGAGCCTACAGTATGTTGATTTTCAAAAGGGACCTCAACGATGTGAACTGTGCTCATATTAGCCAAGATTTCCAGGATATCAACTGATCAATTGATCTGAGGTATGCAGTCCACTTTACTTTTATAGCTCTACACTTATGTCTTAAATACTTTTGTATTTGTCTTTTCATAAGTCTCATGATGTATGAAAGATGAAACCAACAATAAAGGAAACAAAGTGCTTGAACACACAGAATTAACAGAACTGAAACAGTGAGTGGAACTCAGTTGGAAACCATGGAAACAAACAAGCAAAGGGAACACAGTCATACAAGAACTGAACCAAAACAACATTCCTTTCCTCAAAAATTAATTTCTTTCTTTTATTAGAAGTATCATTTATAATATTTAGAATGTTTAATAAGTCCCTTTTATTTAACGTTTGTACCTTCATTCATTCGATTCAAGATCATTTTGTGCTTCCAAATTTGTGGCAACAATTTGAGACTTTCACTGATCCTGCATTCCTTATTGAAAAATCATGCAGAACTTTAATTTGTTTCTGTCAGACATGTCATATCTGAAAGCCCTAAATGACTTCATATGGAAATAGTGATGTCTGGTTTGCAAACTAATCATTCTTTTGAACTGGTTAATTTTACTGAACAGTAGAGTTTTGATTTAAATTTCGACTTTAATATGATACCTGACTAAAATACCTCAATACTACTACTGAACCGATACCATGAAAAAAATAAAAAATAAAAATAAATAAAAGAAAGAAATCTGTCACTTGACCAGTTATCCTGCCTTGACTTTTGAGCATTTTCTTTACTCCTTAAAAAAAAAAAAAAAATTCCACATGCCAGTGCCACCACACTACTACCAGTCTATGACTATGATACAGCCGAGCCTAAAGGAATGTATAGATCTTGTCAACATGGGTAAGTTAGCTTAGGGCATGAGCTAGGGGTAGGAAATATATTATTCGATGCTAGGAGTATTTTTATTTCACAGTGCAATTTATATCATGATATAGTAGTTTTTGTTATTAATAATAAGAACATAGATGCAAGTAACAAACACAAGGACAAATACAGTAAAACAAAGACACAAATGAAATAAATGGTGCTTTCAAGAACAGGTCTATTTAACAGTACCATTCAAGAAAGAGATGATGCAGAAATTGAATAAAGTAATCAAAATATAAAAGTAAAGCACTGTATAGTCTTCACTGTATGAATGAAACATTCATACGTACAATTATCCTTATTAAAGCTTCTAAAGTTAGTCAAGATTAGTGAGTGATTTTCTATTTTTCTTGATTAACACAGTAGAAACAGACAGCAGCAGCAGGAATATCAGTCTGCTGTCACTTTTAAGAAGTGCATGGACCCAATTTGTTGATACATGCGTTTTCTTTCTCAGCTGGTTACGTTTATTTCAGTCATAAACCAAGACGGGCATTTTAACAGAATTGTGTGTGTGTGTGAGACCTCTGAAGTGCAATAACTGTGGAAAGAGATCTGAATTCCTGATTGCAAGAGAGAGTCATCGGACTAATGTCCACGTGTCTCAGGTGTGTGATAGCGCGTGAGTTCTTTTTCGAGGTTTATTGAGCTTAAGAACAATTTTTTAACATCAAGCACGCTTTATTTTCTCATTCATGCATGTTTCTTATTCACTTATAAATTGTCGATAACTTTAAGGGGATAGTTCATCCAAAAATGAAAATTTGATGTTTATCTGCTTACCCCCAGGGCATCCAAGATGTAGGTGACTTTTGGCACTGGTACGACTCGGCTCGGCATGGTATGGTATGGCTCGGCTCGGCACAGTTTGTGTTTCTACTGCAGTTTAGTATCGCTTTACAGTGGGTGGGATTATTCACATGTCATTATAGTTGCGACGTCTCTTCTGCCACGACTCCTTAAAAAAAACTTCTTCATTCCGCCTCACCCCATCAAGCTCTCTCTGGATCTGCTCCTCTGCTATCCACGAGAGGAACGTCTGTACTTCCTCAACAGACAAAACTTCTTGGTTGTTAAAAAAAGGTGCGCTCGTTCAAAACAGTTGCATTCGATCATTGGCTGGCTGTGCTGATTTAAATCTAGCGGTTCTTTTGTGTTTGTGTCGCAAGATCAGTGATGCAAGTAGTGACGATTCTCTCCGGCCAAAACGTGATCAGCAGAGCTTACATGTCATGTTTTAATAATGGTACGGTTCACTTGGAACCTCAACCGAGGTGGTACTAAAAAAGTACCAGGTACTATACCCAGTGAACCATACCGAGTCGTACCATGCCGTACCATGCAGTGGAAAAGCGCCATTTGTTTCTTCAGAAATTTTTAACTCAAACCGTTGGAGTCTGTCAGTCCTATAACGGAAGTGAATGGTAATCACAGCTTTGAGAGTCATAAAACATACACAAACAAAACCAAATTAAACACTGCGGCTTGTGATGATACATTGATGTGTAAAGCCCGGGACACACCAAGGCTAGTTTGTTTGGTGTGTTCCACTCGTTGGCTCTCGTCGGGCCCACATTGGTGGCAGTTTGCCCGATTCAACATGTTGAATCGGCGTCGGGGCCTGTCGGCGAGAGTGAGAGCTCTTATTGAATGTTCAGTTTAGTGAACGAGTCAGTGCCAGAATTAAAGCAAGTTATCAACGTTACTGATATTCAAAATGATTAGCAAGTGCTGCTTTGTTTACATTTCGTATATCTGCATTTATCTCATATATCTTTGTTTCGGTTTCTCCTTTTGAATGATGTATATATACTTTTAATAGCTGCCGATATGAACAGCTTGTTCCTCTCACGCATGTGCAGAACGCACGTATTAGTTAGCCGTCGGCTGTAGTCTGTGCAGTGTGTTCCAGCACAGCTTTTTGGTCCGACGCTGCCCACACGAGGTGACAACACCATCAGCATTCGTCGCCGCTAGTTCTTTGAAGTGGGCTTGGTGTGTCCCGGCATTAAAGACACAAAACGAATGGTCTGTGCAAGAAACTGAACAGTATATATATATAAGTATATATACGTTTTTTACCTCTGATTTTCAATGCAATGTCTGAACTGTCCTGAGCGCGTCTCTCAAACGGACCATTGACACTCCTAATTGAGATTGTAGATAGTGTCAATGGTCCATTTGAGAGATAGGTGGTGGTAATGCACTTATAAGTCTGCGATCCACCATAAAGCAAGAAGAAGAAGACACCTCACGCGCAGGCTGAAGAAGAAGACATGAATGCACTCAGGACAGTTGAGACATTGCGATGAAAATCAGAGGTAAAAAATGATATAAATACTGTTCAGTTTCTTGCACAGACCAATCGTTTTGTTTCTTTACACATCAATGTATCATCACAAGCCACAGGGTTTAATATGGTTTTGTTTGTGTATGTTTTATCTCTCTCAAAGCAGTGATTCCCATACGGCTCTTATTGAAACTGTCATTCTTAAAGTACCGGTAATAAAGTGAGGAATCGTACCGTTTTCAAGATCGGTTACCACTACACCTTTTTAGTACTGATATATCGTGCAACACTATTGAACTCGATGACTAAGTTCACCAATCTGTACTGAAGCATTTAAAACAGCACAGTTAGCCAACAGTCAAGCAGAAGGAAGCCCGACATGAAAACTGTCTCCTAACGATTTCATAAAGGGGGCAAAACAAAAGTACCTATAACAAATGTACCTATAACAAATACAATGTATTGGAAATCTTACAGTGATCTTTCAAGTGCAAGCTGGTGTTTGAACTCACTGACACTCTTCGAAACTGGAAATTCCATGCAGAAGAAAGCTGTTGCTAACAAACACAATAGCCGTGGTTTTAACTGAAATTCAACAGTTGTGTGTGTGTTTGGGTGTCCACATACTTTTTAAATTAAAGTTTTAGAGATAATTTAGGCTAATTGTGTTTGACTGGAGAAAAAATACTTTTTAAAAGGTCTTTAGGATTAAGGTCAGTTAGAGGATGATCTAGCTAGAGTATGACTTCAGCTTGTTCTTGCAGTCATATCAAACCCACTGTGACTGTCATCTTATGATTAGAATAACGATGAAGAGACTTCCATTTGATCTCCATCGAAATGTCAGGCATTCATATCCTCATATCCTATGCACATACATTTTCACAAACATGTTGCCATGGTAACTGTACTTGTAAAGTATCTCATATGATTTCCTTAGAGCCTCTTGGAAAATATCTGCCATTATTTTACATCAAAACAATTTTGTATATAAGCACTGATAGGCATGAAACAATCTAAACAATCAGCCAAATTAAAGACTCAAAAATCATTATGCTCATGTCACATGGAAAATGTAACTGATGTGCAAAAGCTTTCATCATTGGTGAGGATGGGAACTGAATTTGTACTGTATCAGAGATGCATGTCCTTCAAAGCTACCATGTATGGCCTATTCTGCAAGGCAATCTGAACAAGCATGTGATGGCTGCAAGGGGTGCAAGAATAAACAATGACGGCCTAACCATTAGCAAAAGACCTCTCAGTTATTTTCTATTCTATGTATCAGCTTTGGTTCAAGTATATCCTTAAACACATTTAGGTGAAATAAAAATGTAAACAAATAAGAAAAGTTGTTGACAAGAGAATAGTACTATAAAAAAAGATATTAAATCTCATCTCAATTGTGATTTGTTTTTTAGCCATAGTGCTCAAAATTATCCATACCCTTGGTAAATATGATCAAAGAAGGCTGTGAAAATTAATCTTTATCATCAATCCTTAAGACATTTTATTGTAAAAATTTACTAAAATCTATCCTTGCGTTGGAGAATAAGAATTTAAAATGGAAGAGAAATCTCATTATGAAATAAATGTTTTTCTCTAATACACATTGATAACAATTAATACCCTTTTATCCAATATTTTTTGCAACCTCCTTTTGCCAAGAGAACAGTTCTGAGTCTTCACCCATAATGCCTGAAGAGTTTAGAGAACATCTGACAGGAGATCAGAGACCATTCTTTAATACATAATCTCTCCAGAGCCTTCAGATTTCCAGCTGCATGTTAATGCTTCTTCTCTTCAGAAGAAGCATTACACAACTGCACAACTGTGGGGCATCTGTGGCCTAATGGTTAGAGAGTTGGACTTGTAACCAGATTCGAGTCTCAGTGCCGGCAGGAGTTGTAGGTGGGGAGAATGAATGAACAGTGCTCTCTTCCACCTTTAATATCCATGGCTGAAGTGCCCTTGAGCAAGGCACTGAACCCCCAATTGCTCCCCGGGCGCTGGAAAAAATAGCTGCCCACTGCTCTGGGTGTGTGTGTGTGTGTGTGTGTGTGTGTGTGTGTGTGTATGTGTGTGTGTTCCCTACTCACTGCTGTGTGTGCACTTGGATGGGTTAAATGCAGAGCACCAATTCTGAGTATGGGTTACCATACTTGGCAAATGTCACGACTTACAGTACTTTCTTCAGTTCACCACAATCATTTTCTATAGGGTTCAGCTAAGGGAACTGGGTTGGCCAGGGCAGAAGATTGGTTTAGTTCTTAGTGACCCATTTTTTGTTTTGATTTTGATGTTTGTTTATGGATCATTGTCCTGTTCTCCAGTTCTCCAGCTGTGATCCTTGGAGTCTTTGGCCACTCAAACTCTCCTCCACCATGCATTAGGACAATATAGACACACGTCCTCTTACTGTATTAGAGAAAAATATTTATTTCATAATCAGACTTTCCCCCACTCCACTCTACTTTTTTTTTTTTTTTTTGAATGAAAGTGGATAAACAATGCAGATTTATTTTTACAGCCTTCTTTGATCACATTTACTAAGGGTATGAATAATTTTGAACTGTATGTATTACTAAACTAAAAATGTCTTGCTTACATTTCTCAGAAATGGTCAAGCCAAATGTTTTTTTTTTTTTTTATACTCTTCAGTTCAGTCCTTGAAATGCTCACTGTGAGTTTGTAAGATTTTGCAGTCAAGGTTATATCAATGTTCCCTGTTCACTGTGGTGGCATGCTTAATGACAACTTTGATATTTTAAAGCCTACTCTCATGATAGAATAGAATTGGCCGCTGGCTAATATAAAGTTTGTAAAAGCACTGTCTGACCTACAGCACTGCATTAACCTTTATACATACTGTATGTTCTATAGCGCTAAACAGAGTGAGAACAATAAAACTGACAAGCAGTCATAGGTACAGTTGAGCTTGGGGCGAGTTCAGATTCTTTCCAGAGCCATAACCAGGTCTTTACCAGAGGAGGGACTTTTATTTGTTCATGCGTTATACTCAAAATCCACAGCATGATGATAATTAACGTTCATAATTGTTCCATATTTATGCAATATGAGTATGAGTGCTGCTGCTGCTGCTGTTGTTCCAAATATTACTAGGACAGCACTAATATCCAGACTAATTGTCAGGGTTGGTGAGGGAGGACCCAAACGGAGATGACCAATGATTGGGTTTATTAGTAAAACAGAGGGCAGGTAGACACAAGAGGGCAGGTAAGCCGTGAAACAGAGTCCAACAACAGTGCATACAGGAAATGATGACAGGACAGCAGAGGATGACTGCTGGAACCAGCTCTGGATCACAACAGGTCAGACTACTGCAGATGAGGGGGCAGGGCTTGGCAGTTAGTGGTGAAGACCAGGCGAGGCACAAGGAAGTATAGATCTGTTACTTGAACACCAAATCAGAACCAGTCTGGCTGCCAGAAAGAGGGAACCAGTGGGCAGGGAACCACAGGAGGCAGAGCAGGACTAGAATGGGGAAACACTACATACAGAACGGGACCACAGGGCAAGACTCAACAGGAACACAAGAAAACAATCAAGGCAGACAATGAAAAACCTTAAGCAGAAAAAGAATAGAGAACTGATAAACATTAAAGTAACAAAAACAAATTATAAAAGGAAAAGAATGTTAAAGGTGTAAGAGATCTTGGAAAATGCTAACTTTAGCCTCATGGATGTCCCATCCTCTCTGCAATCGGCAAACAAAGCCACGCCCCCTAACGCATGAATGCACACAGACCAGGTGACCAGAGACAACATTACTACAATATATCATGTGTGATTCACTGGAGAGAAAACTTTATAGTACAGGTAGTAAAACTATTACAATACCAGGCAGGAAGGAATTTCAGGTTGTTGAAGTTTGTCAAGTCAAGTAAAGTCACCTTTATTTATATAGCACTTTTAACAATACAGATTGTGTCAAAGCAACTGAACAACATTAATTAGGAAAACAGTGTGTCAATAATGCAAAATGACAGTTAAAGGCAGTTCATCATTGAATTCAGTAATTTCATCATCCAGCTCAGTTCAGTTTAAATAGTATCTTTGCAATCATTTGTCAACGATATCACTGGAAATGAAGTGTCCCCAACTAAGCAAGCCAGAGACGACAGCGGCAAGGAACCAAAGCTCCCATCGGTGACAGAATGGAGAAAAAACCTTGGGAGAAACCAGGCTCAGTTGGGGGGGGCAGTTCTCCCCTGGCCAGACGAAACAGCAGTTCAATTCCAGGCTGCAGCAAAATCACATTGTGCAAAGGACGCAACTGGTTCCTGTGGTCTTTTCCTGGTGGTTGTCTGAGACAAAGTCTTCACAGGGGATCTGTCTCTGGGGCTCATCTAGTTGTTCTGGTCTCCACTGTCTTTCAGGGCTGTAGAGGTCCTTTCTAGGTGTTGATCCACCATCTGGTCTGGATACATACTGGATCCGGGTGACTGCAGTGACAGAGAAACAGACTAATATTAGAGTAGATGCCATTCTACTCTAATAAGGGAAGTCGTGGCCTAATGGTTAGAGAGTCGGACTCCCAATCGTCTAACAATGTAGCAAGTACATCCAATGTTATGGGAAGTGTTCCCGGTTCCGGTTGACCTAATTAATGTAGCCTTTAAATATTAGAAATCTGTTAGTGTGTTATGTTTAAGCCAGGTAAAAGAGATTGGTCTTTAAACTGCAAGAGTGTGTCTGCCTCCCGAACAATGTTAGGTAGGTTATTCCAGAGTTTGGGCACTAAATAGGAAAAGGATCTGCTGCCCGCAGTTGATTTTGATATTCTAGGTGTTATCAAATTGCCAGAGTTTTGAGAACGCCGCGGACATGGAGGACTATAATGTAACAAGAGCTCGTTCAAATACTGAGGTGCTAAACCATTCAGGGCTTTATAAGTAATAAGCAAGATTTTAAAGTCTATACGATGTTTAATAGGTAGCCAGTGCAGTGTTGACAGAACTGGGCTAATATGGTCATACTTCCTAGTTCTAGTAAGAACTCTAGCAGCTGCATTTTGAACCAGCTGGAGTTTGTTTATTAAGCGTGCAGAACAACCACCCAAGAAAGCATTACAATAATCTAACCTTGAGGTCATAAACGCATGGATTAACATTTCTGCATTTGACATTTAGAGTATAGGTCATAATTTAGATATATTTTTGAGATGGAAAAATGCAATTACAAATGCTAGAAATGTAGCTTTCTAAGGAAAGATTGCTATCAAATAGCACACCTAGGTTCCTAACTGATGACGAAGAACTGACAGAGCAGCCATCAAGTCTTAGACAGTGTTCTAGGTTATCACATGCAGAGTTTTTAGGTCCTATAATTTACACCTCTGTTTTTTCAGAATTTAGCAGTAAGAAATTACTCGTCATCCAGTTTCTTTATATTGACTATGCATTCTGCTAGTTTTTCGCTGGGCCACGAAGAAATATAGAGCTGAGTATCATCAGCATCACAGTGAAAGCTAACACCGTATTTCCTGATGATAACTCCCAAGGGTGTAACATGTAATGCGTGAAGAGTAACAGCCCTAGTACTGAGCCTTGAGGTACTCCATACTGCACTTGTGATTAATATGATACAATATCGAATTTGTCTCCCAATCTCGCTGTCTGTACAGCGTGCATGAACGCGCTGATGATGAATCCTGTCTGCATGAACAGGGTGCACAGAGATATGCAAATACACATGTTGACAGGCAGGTAGGAAAGTCAATCAAAATGCTTGGAACAATCGTTTTGATTGGACAAACATTTCTTGCTCCTTTGTCTTCCACAGAATATATAAATACAGATAAATACATTTAAACCACTTAACTTAATGATTGCTATTGGGGTGTGAAGAGACTTTCAATCAGCACAACAAAAAATGTTTCTGAAGACAGTCACCTATTGCACCTTTAACAAATCAAAAAGTAAACGACTAGAGTTAAAGACTACACTTTACTAGAAAAACTGCTAAATCATAAGAAATAAAAAGCAAAACTTCAACAAGAAAATACTAAAGAATTAGCAAAGACTAAACTTGACAAGAGTGGCAGAAAGTAGCACAACAATATACTCTCAATGAACTGGCAAAGACAAAAGGGCAAAAAAGCACAATAAATAGGGAGTAAAGCACATGAGGACCAGGTTAACACAATTAAAGAAACAAGGACAAGAAGAGAGCTAAACAAGGGGGTGTGGTAACAGGAAACAATGAGGTGAAACAAGAGAAGCACATGGCAAACACAAACAGAGAACAAAAAACAAACAAAGAAACATTGAATAGATACAAGACTGACAGTACCGTCCTCACAATGGATGCCTCCTAGGGTCCACACTTGGCAAAGGAGTCCAATAAGGTACCAACTGGGATGGTGGGCAGGGAACAAAATCTTGGCATTCCAGGGCAGCCAGGAAACATAGGAGGTAGGATTGGGAAGGAAGAAAATCCAGGAAAATAATTTGGGGCTGACCAATGAGATGCCTGCTTTGGGAACCCATAAGGGCTAGGTAAAAGGCAGGGCGGGATGGGGATTTTGTTGGTGGTCCTTCTGGAGACATATGCTTGTTTCACTGGTGGAGTAACCTAAATAACCTAAAGCCCTATTTGGAAGGTAATAGTTTCTCAGGGGGACGTTAGGAATTTTAACCATTTAATTTAATTTAATTTAAAAGATATAGCCTACATTTATTACGGAAATGTTGGACAGTATTTAAAAACAATATTTAATTACTGCTTCACCACAGTGGCTGGAAGATGTTGAGAACAAAAAGGAGAAAGAGAAATAAAGCACATTACATTTAAAATGGGCCGTTATTCTGGCAGCAACAGGTGTGCAACACCATTTTAAAATACGTAGCCTATTATATATTATTACATTAAAGCCTCTGGCACAAACAACCGACCCGGTGGGCTTCCGGGCGGGGGCGTTACCCCTTGAGAGGCTGTGCGAACCTTCGACTCGATCTCCCACGTGACTGCAGAAATGAACACTTTCTGTGGTACAATGGGTTCGGAAAAAGACGGGCGATCCAAAATATCAAAAATACGGGATAACGCGTCCGGTTTGATATTCTTAGAACCTGGATGATAAGAAATAGAACAATCAAAACGACCGAAAAAAAGAGCCCACCGAGCCTGCCTAGAGTTTAATCTTTTGGCGGACTTGATGTATTCAAGATTTTTGTGATCGCTCCAAACAACAAAAGGAACCCCCAAACCTTCCAACCAATGACGCCATTCTTCCAAAGCAAGCTTGACTGCCAACAGCTCTCTGTTACCAATGTCATAATTACCCTCGGCGGGGGACAAACGGTGAGAAAAATACGCGCAAGGATGCACCCTATCGTCTGTGAGGGAATGCTGGGATAGAACCGCACCAACCCCCACCTCTGATGCATCAACCTCCACCACGAACTGCTGGGAAGAATCAGGAGCAATAAGGATGGGAGCTGAAACGAAACAGCTTTTTAGTTTGGAAAATGCTGCTTCTGCTGCACTAGACCACCTGAAGGCAGTCTTGATGGAGGTTAAGGAAGTCAAAGGAGCGGCTAACTGGCTGAAATTGCGAATAAACCGCCGGTAGAAATTGGCAAAGCCCAGAAACCTCTGTAGGGCCTTACGAGACTCTGGGGTTGGCCAATTCACCACAGCCTGGATCTTGTTAGAATCCATGCGCACCCCCTCGGCCGAGACGATGTATCCCAAAAAAGGAACAGACTGTGCATGAAAAATGCATTTCTCCGCCTTGACAAAAAGCCCATTCTCTAACAGCCTCTGAAGCACTCGCCTGACGTGTTGAACATGTTCCTGGAGAGAATGAGAAAATATCAGTATGTCATCCAGGTAGACATAAATGAACTGATCTTCCATATCTCTCAACACATCGTTGACGAGTGCTTGGAATACCGCGGGGGCGTTACAAAGGCCAAAAGAAAGAACAAGATAATCAAAGTGCCCCTGGGGGTATTAAAAGCGGTCTTCCATTCATCCCCCTCTCTTATGCGAACCAAATAATGTTACGGAGATCCAATTTCGTGAAAAATGATGCCCCCTGCAGACGCTCGATGGAGAGAAAGAGGGGCAGATGAGGATAAGTATTCTTCACCGTGATGTTGTTCAACTCTCGATAGTCAATACAGGGACGAAGACAGCCGTCATACTTTTTCACGAAAAAGAACCCCGCACCCGCTGGAGAGGAAGAGAGGCGGATGATCTTGGCTGCAAGAGAATCAGAAATATATTTCTTCATGACCTCCCTCTCCGGATTGGAAAGCGAATATAATTTGCCTTTAGGCGGAGACGTACCTGACAATAAGTACAGTCATAGGGACGATGCGGAGGTAGAGTAGCAGCCCGAGGCTTACTGAACACTCCCTTCATGTCGAGGTACTCACATGGCACGTTAGACAGGTCAGTGTGATCATCCTGAAGCACAGAACCAGACACAGGAGAACATGCAGACAACAGACATGAAGCATGACAATATTCACTCCAGGACAAGACAGCATTCTTTCCCCAGTTTAAGTGGGGATTATGGAGCACCAGCCAGGGATGCTCCAAAACCACAGGGGCAGCAGGAGTGTCAGTTAAGAGAAAGTCAATGTTCTCAGAGTGTTGTCCAGAGATGATGAGTCTTAATGAGACCGTGGCATGCGTGACAGAGGGTAAAGGCTGACCATTAAGTGCCACCGCGGAGATGGGCTGAGAGAGCACCACCATAGGTATTTTAAGTCTTTTAGCAACATTAATGTCTAAAAACTTACCCTCCACTCCCGAATCCACTAAAGCCTCACAGTCAAAAGTTAATGAATGTAATATCAGCCTTACCGGTAGATGGGTGACTGAAAAAGAGGATTTATTTAAAGTTCCTCCACCCGTCAGTAGCTACTGGCGGGCACCGGCTTTTACTGGACACTGCAGAATGATGTGACCGGAGGCTCCACAGTACAAGCACAAACCTTTCTCCCTGCATCTCTGCTTCTCGTGCTGTGAAAGACGAGACCTGCCCGGGATCTGGAAAAGAGAACTCACTCTCGCCAGTGACTGATGACAGGTTACTATGATGAGTGACGTCAGGGATTCTCCGTAGTGTCTTCTGCTGGCCACGCCTCCTTAATCTGGCATCCACACGAATGGCCTGCTCTATGAGCCTATCCACCCCCGTGGGTAAATCCGAGGAATAAATCTCGTCCTTGATTGTGTCCGAAAGTCCGTGTAAAAACAGGTCCCACTGTGCCTCAGAATTCCAGCCACACTCCGCGGCTAAAGTACGAAATTCAATAGAATAATCGGCTACGGTGCGATCCCCTTGCCGCAGTTCCGCGAGAAGTCTAGCTGAACCAAAAACAAAAGAAACAACATCAAATACCCTCAACAGCTCCTCCGAAAACGCTTGGAAGGAGGCGCAGCACGGAAGTCTCTGTTCCCACACGGTGGTTCCCCAGCTAGCCGTTTGACCTGTGAGCAGAGTTATAATGAAAGCTATCTTTGACTCCTCGGTGGGAAACAATGATGGTTGAAGAAATATAGAGGGAGCATTTAGCCAAAAATGAGCGACACAACTGGGGTTCCGGAATAAAAAGCTGGTGGTGGTATACGAGGCTCAGGAGAACGGGTGCTTTGATCCACGGCAACTGGTGGATTGGAAGCAGGTGGTTGCTGAGAAGAAACGGTCTCTAACTTGAACCGCTGAAACTGAGTGGTAAGTTCCGAAACCTGAGCGACCAGGGCTTGGACAGCACGACCCGTGGCCATCATCTGATCCTCTTGGCGCTCCATGCGAGAGTTAATGCTGGTCAAAAAGTCTTGTAATTCTGCCGAGCTCGCTGGATCCATCCTGGTTGGTTCATTCTGTCACAATGATCGAGTCTCGAGATCCAAGTGCGAGGGCAAAAAATGGTTTATTTGCATATATCTGTATATAGCAAGCAATGATAAACGTAGGAAGACGATGGCATAAACTCCAGATGAATAACGTCCAGACCGCTCAAGCTGCAGTAACTCTAACCCAGCGCAGGAAACCCAGGTGGGTGAGGAATAAAGTCCAGACTGCTCAAGCTGCAGTAACTCTTACCCAGTGCAGGAATCCCAGGTGGGCGAGGAATACCCGTGAAAATACCAACTGGACGAGAACAGCAACAACAACTAGACAGGAGAGACAGACAAGAATTAATGAACCAACAACACGAACAGAATTGCCAGCCAAACATAAAGGCAGCGCAAGAGTTGCAGCTGGCGCTCATAGACCGCAGCTGCGGTGCTAGTTAACAGACGCACACAATCAGACAGAGACGCAAGATGAATGCACAGACCCATGAACCGTGACATGAACTGCTGGTTTCCTCTGGCCAGAGGAGAACTGGCCCCCTGACTGAGCCTGGTTTCTCCCAAGGTTTTTTTCCATTCTGTCACCGGTGGAGTTTTGGTTCCTTGCCGCTGTCACCTCTGGCTTGCTTAGTCGGGGACACTTTATTTACAGGGATATCGTTGACTTGATTGCAAATGATTGCAAAGATACTATTTAAACTGAACTGAGCTACACTATTACACCAATGAATTCAATGATGAACTGCCTTTAACTGTCATTTTGCATTATTGACACAGTTTTTCTAATTAATGTTGTTCAGTTGCTTTGACACAATCTGTTTTGTTTAAAGGGCTATATAAATAAAGGTGACTTGACTTGACTTGACAAAGACAAAAGGGCAGAGAACATAATAAATAGGGAGGAAAGCACCTGAGATCCAGGTGAACACAATTAGAGGAACAAGGACAAGATGAGAGCTAAACAAGAGGGCGTGGTAACAGGAAACAATGAGGTAGAACAAGAGAATATTTCCAGGCTGGGTTTCAGGAGCAGAAAGTTGTAGAAGCAGGATATAATTGCAAGCAGTACAAGAGAAGTAGGAACATAATGGCAATAAAGCAAATTGGTGCTTGTTCACATATGTGGCAATGACAATATGTAAATTATCAAAGATATATTTAACATAAATATCTGGATGTGTCTGTGACTCAGTGTCTTGCAGTGTGAAATGTGTTTTTACTGGAAATTACATTGGCGATGACCTACAGCATGCAGTTCGGATCTGAGACAGAGTTGTTTGGGATTCTTCTTTTTGAAATAATATGTAATGTGTAATCATCATACACTGATCCATTGTGTAGTGTGCAAACCACAGCGACTATGATATCCAAAACAGTCGTGCAGAAAAAATAATGGCTCATAAAGCCATGATCACACTAGACTTTGAGCATATGAAATTTCTTTGGACACTGCAGCAGTCACAATATGATGTCACGCTCTGCATTGTCTTTTTATTGAAATTCACTTAAAATTCAATTCAACACATAATAAATAATAATAAATCCAAAATGTAAAAACATTCAATCTACTCCACTTTTCTGCAGCAATGTGGTTTTAAAATTAATGTTCTTTTAATTCAACTATGAGATCATGCTGTGACGTATAGAGCATCTATGGTCACACGTCTTCACATGATATGCATTTGCAGGTCAGAATTCACTGAACCTGTACTTTGGGATGCACCAAAATGTGAAACACTCTCCCCTATCCACATGTATCATTGGAAGTCAGTGAAACAAAAAGTGAAGTGTGACACACAGGTTCGCACAGGTTCAGGGCAGGCAGCAGACTAACAAGGTAAGTCCAGGCAAACACTGCAAGGTCAAAGGCAGGCAGCAAGAATCATAAACAGTTACAAACAGTCCAAGGGTCAAAATACAGTTTGGCAAATAATAGGGAATAAATAATCAGTGGGGGAAACAGGTACAGGTGAAATCAGTTCCAGGCAGGGGCAGTTTCTTCATTAAGCCAATAGGGCGATGTACCACCGATGTGCAAAATGACTGAAGTTCAGAAGTTCTCGCACATCATACGCCTCTTTACCTTTCATAATTAAGGGTGGGGGCGTTATAACCCATTCAAATTAAGGGGGGGCTCTGGTACGCCTCTTTACCTTTCATAATTAAGGGTGGGGGGCTCTGGGTATTGCTGACCTCCTCCACTCCTCTCGGGCCACCAGCAGGTTTG